>NW_015151074.1:517940-520668 GCF_000732505.1 Cyprinodon variegatus | reverse complement strand
AGCTAGCCTAGGCTAGCTACTCCTTGCTATCAGAAATAAAACCGTGTGAAACTGACAAGTGTTCAGTAGAAAAGTGCAGCAGAAGGTGCTATGTTTTAAAGTAGTCAGTTAGAGTTACTCAGATACAGAGATATCACAGAGAAAATAACTTAACTTCAGATGGAGTTCCTCTGGACAGCTGCAACAGCTCCATAACTGATAATGATACGAATGAAAAATTCAGATTCTCACCAAATAGATCAATTATCATCATGAGGAAAAACAGTTACATGTTTTTACCAACTAAGATGTGATTCCAGGGCTCTATTTATTGGCAAAATACTTTAGCTATCTTAATCTTTTCCATGATTTTTCCATTTATTATAATCATTTAACATTTTCCACTGACTTGACTGCAGGCGTGCATTTTTGATATGTATATATATATATATATATATATATATATATTTTTTTATTTTTATATTTTTTTTTTTTTTTTTTTTTTTTCAATAATTATTTTTATTTTGGTTTCTTAGTTTTAAGCTTTCTTTTTATATATTCACAATTTTAGTTTGTTAGTTTTTAGTCTTTTTACACTCATTCATTTTCCTTTTTTTAAATATCGATTACACAAGGATAATATCCTTTTATAATTGAAAGGGTCGTCTGTTGTTGGAAAATTTAGATTTCTGTTCTATTAAATATTAATTTATCCAATTTATTCTCTATAAAAGTTTTCACTCAGTCTGTTTTTCTCTAAAGGCCACACATTTCCCTGCAGGATGGTGTCTGTAGACCAGACATAGCTTCTTCCCATAACAAGGTTTATTTATAACATGTTACTGTTTAATCAAAGTGTAATTAGTTTTGAGTCTGACTACTTTCCATTATTGTCAGTAAGGGTGAACGAACGCTGCTCAGATCAGAACAGGGCTGATTACCGTGCAATAATGATGAACTGTTCTTCATTTGCAAAGATAAAAATAAAGTGCAAACTGAGTGAAATTTACTGATCTCCGTTAATTTAACTAGGGTTAATAGTTGAATACTTAGCATATCAAATATGTAGTTTGTTAAATAGACATTTAGCTTGGTGCTAATTAGAAATGTGTAGTAGATTCTTCCAGATAAACCGGAGCTCAGTTATTCTGATCCTCCATTATGATCACTGACTGCTCTCCATATCAGGTGCTGCTTTTGGCAATGATTCCCTCACTATGTTCTGTGTAAAATGAACATTTCCTTTAAGCTGAAGGCTGACATGTTGTGACAGATTTGCACATTTCCACCTGAGTGACGTTTCACATGTAAGAGGCTGTGATGGATCCCACGCTGACTGAATGAATGCAGCTTAATCAGGCGTGGCAGAAGGCAGCAGAGCTTTCTGCTTTTCTCCTTCCAAACCAGGATCATCTAAACAATCCTCCAGTTTCACCCAGGAAGCCTGGATCTGCTGCTCAGCCTTCAGATTAGCGGATATACGTACATATAAGGCTCTGCTGGAGGAGAACTACGTCAGGGTTTATGGCAAGCAGGAAAATGAGAGTGTTGCAAGAATGTAAATTCACAGCATAGTGATTTTACAACCTGAGAGGAAACGCCGTACAAGGTGTGTTTAGCAAAGAGGCGTGGACAAGGCTTTATGGCCGGGCTTTAAATGCAGAGAGATGCTCAGGCTCAAAGTTTAAGACAGACGCTCCTCACAACCAGGCTGACAGACAGACATGCCGCTGTGGAGGGGACTCAGAGACTCCCCAGAGGAGCGCAACAGGGCCGTGGTGGTGTCTGTGGCCAAGTTTTACCCCGGTGTGGAGTTAGGTAAGAGGCCCGGGGCAGAAAAGGATGCCAAGAGGCTCCACCGCAACCTCAGCAAGCTGGGCTTCAAAGTGGACCTGCACAGCGACCTGAGCGGAGAGGAGATCTACCAGCTGTTCTCTGCAGGTAACAAACCAACATGTGTTCGTCTGGCTCTGCTGAACTCAGACACAGTGGCGGTGCTACACCAAATGTTCCAGGGGGGCCAGGAGGGGGCCAGCGTGTTTTCATGGGGGCCCAGAAAAGCATGAAACAAAAAACAGGGAATTCAAATATATTAAGAGAGCTGCACTTTCCATTCAATTAGGTTTAATTAAAATGACATGTCTTCCAACTGAAAATGTTTATTTTTGGCTTGAAAATGTTCACTTGAATTATCTTTAAAATCAAAATGATAAATCCCTTAGCATAGAAAAAAATCAACTCAAAAAATGGTAGCCATGTAAATATCTAAAAGATTAAATAAAGCTATTATTTGGAATATTAGATAAATATACATTCATCATTTAGGAATTTTACATATTTTTAACTTTATTTCAGATTAAAATGACAGTTTTCTGAATTTTCAGAATTAGAAATCAAGAAAAACTGATAAATTCATCTGTAAAAATTTGATTTTTTTTGTTCTGTTTTTAAAAAAAAAAACATTTAGCGATGAAAACTGGGATCCTACCACTGAAGCGATCACCTTTTTGGTTTTAAATTATTAGTAAAACAGAATTTGTAAAGAAAAATAATGAAATAGATCCAAAGGAACAATCAGTAACCATGTCTGTTCCAGCGCAGATCAGCATTAGTGTTTCAGGGGCCATAACAAGGGCCAGGACATGATCTGGCCCCTTTCTAGAACCGCTGATGCTCAGACGGCACAGACATGAACGCTCCGAATGAACCCAGCTGCACTGGCTGATGGATGGATATATATATATATATA
>NW_015151074.1:515804-517840 GCF_000732505.1 Cyprinodon variegatus | reverse complement strand
ATATATATATATATATATATATATATATATATATATATATAGTGTAATTATTTTTATTTGAATGTTTTATTCTATTTTATAAACCTAAAATCTTTAGTCATTCTGTATTTTTAAAACAAGTTTTGAACAGTTAGAGCAGTTAGAGAAAAAAAATAGCCTTTTGGCTAATTAAAAATAAAAATAACTAAATAATTCTAAATCTAAGATCCTTTGGTTTCTGATATTCAAGGTCTGAAAATACTGCGCTTTAATTCAAGAACTAGAGGAATAAAATACATAATGAATAATAAGATAAAGGAGGAAAAAGTTAAAACTAATATTTCAAAACCAAAAACTCTAAAACTAAATATAAAAATAAATGTAAATGAATCAGACTCATTTTCAGGAAGCCGGTTATCTCAGACCTGCAGCAGCGATCTGTAGTAACTAGAGACGGTGAATAGAAAGAAAAGACAAAGTAAAAATGAAACTTTCATGTTTTACTTTATTTATTTGTATTTGTTTTTACTTTTTTTACGTTTTTAAAGTAAAAGTTATGTTCTTCAAAAATCATGTGTCAAATCTGGGATAAATGTATTTTTTAGTTTAGAGAATGAAAATAAAATTGTCTCCAAAGCCCCAAATGACGGAGCTGTTTATGGATTTAGAAAGGAATTGATTGAAAAAAGGGAATGAAGGGAAAATCAGGGGGGGGGTGCTTATATTACAGCAGAACTTCTGCAAATATAACAGATTAAATCTATGATTCTATCTCAATAGAAGATTAAAAAAAAGTGCTTCAGCTTTAGTCCTAAACATTTAAAAAAGGAATGTGAAAATATGAAAATAAGCAGGTTTGTGAGCAAATTAATTCCGTCATAAGAAATAAGATTTAATATAAATTGATTGATAGAAGAGGCCATAAGAGGTCAGGACCAGTTCCACCGGGACACCAACGCCTCTGGTTTTAGAAGAAAACCAAATAAAAGTTTTGCAGTTTTTTGTTGGGCAGCGATAAAACCCAACATTTAAACCTTGATCATCCATCAGCCTAACCGAATAGATTCCTCTCAAACTTCCAGACCAGCTGATTGGACCTTTTAACCCATTTCTTCCTCAGAACTTCAGGTTCTGAGGAAGCTCCTATTATTTGAAAGCAGGTTTCCCAGTCTTTTTACTGGACGACTTTTCCCTTAGATTGAGCAACACTTAATAAATAAAGCTGAACGTTTCTTTACGACCTCGATAAGGACAAAAGTCAACGTTCAGACGGAGCTTTTTATCACTAATAGATTCAGCTTTACAGCCGTGTGACTGACTGAGGGAAGCAGGAACAACATGTTTCTGTTGGAACCTGTTCACACCTCATGATCAAACCCAGATCTGTAGCTTCGGGGCGGTTCCGCAGAAAGGTGCAGGCGTTTGAGATGTTGGAACATCTTGTTGACTCACATGATCCCTGATTGAGTAACAGGTAGTTAATGAAGCACATGATGACCTGTGTGTGTGTGTGCTGCAGAGAGCAGGCGGCCTGTGAAGGACTGTTTCCTGGCTGTCCTGTCGTCTCACGGGGAGGAGGGCTGCGTGTTCGGAGCGGATGGGGAACCCGTCCGTCTGTCTCGTATCTTCACATTCTTCGACAATGAATGCATGGAGAAAAAGACCAAACTGTTTCTCATTCAGGTACGTCTTCCTCATACCTTGAAACCTTCCAGAATCTGTGAGGAAATTATTTCCAGAAGCACTGATGTGTCTCCTGTCCATCCTGCAGGCCTGCAGAGGACACCACCTGGATGACGGAGTGGAGGTGGATTCAGCCCAGGAAGAGTCCGACAGCAGCTTCTCTCACTATCTTTCTGTCCCCACGGACACGGCCGTGATGTACGCCACGGCGCCGGGTGAGCTTCCAGCAGCAGCAGAAACAAACACAACCTCAGCTTCATGATCAATGAACTTTACAAACCTCAGGGAACAATGGAGAGCCGTTAGGAAAGTTAAGCAGTCTAATATTAGGAGCAATGTTTATGGGTTTTTAGCGAGTTTAAAAAAAAGAAAAT
>NW_015151074.1:511787-515581 GCF_000732505.1 Cyprinodon variegatus | reverse complement strand
ATGCGGTGTAAATCTCATCAGGCTGCATCACCTCTACTCATGGGGGGGGAGGTTTTTTAACAGGGCGTTCAGATCTGATGAGTGAATGAAATTAATAACTGGGGATGTCTAATTCTGAAATCCTGTGTGTTTGGGTTGTTATAGATACTGCATACATCCATCTTTCTCCATAGAGGCTAACATTTGATCCTTCACGCTCTCCGTAGTTCCCCTGTGGTGCGAGCACAGGGCGGCTGTTACGCGCCTTTAGTGAGCATGCGCGTTTCCTGTCACATTTCTATTTAGCACCAAGCTAAATATCTATTTAACTAACTATATATTTGATATGCTGTAGTTAGAAAAAAGTATTCAACTATTCATTCTAGTTAAATAAATGGAGATCGATAGTTTTCACACAGTCGTACCTTTATTTTTATCTTTGCAAAGAGAGAACAGTTCATCATACGGTCCTTATTGGATGGTAATCAGCCCTGTTCTGATCTGAGCAGCGTTCGATCTTCATTACTTGCAACGATGGAAAGTAGTCAGAGTAAAAACAAATTACACTTTGGTTAACAGTAACATGTTATGAATAAACCTTGTTATGGGAAGAAGCTATGTCTGGTCTACTAACACCATCCTGCAGAGAATGGTGTGGCCTTCAAGGTGAAACAGACTGAGGGAAAACTTTTACTGAGAGTAAATTAAAAAAATAATATATAATAGAAGAGAAATCTAAATTTTCCGACAACACCAATCTAAACACTTAGTTTGTTAAATAATTATTTAGTTTGGAGCTAAATGTTTAGCTTTCAAATAATTTACTTTGTTAAATAAATAATATTTAGCTCCAAGGTTAATATTTAATTTTCAGACTAAATATTTAGCTAATTTGCAAATTCACTTGCCATAAAGAGGGAGTGAACCACCAAAGTAAAAGCCTGTGAATCTCTGTATAACTCCTACGGCTCATGGGCTTTTACTTTGGTAGTTCACCTCCGCTTTTCGGCATATTAGCTAAATGTTTAGTTTGGAGCTAAATATTTATTTAACTAACTAATTATTATTTTTCAAACTAAATATTTTGCTCCACAGTAAATATTTATTTAACCAACTGATTAGTTTGGAAAATGCATATTTAACTTGCAGATATTTTTTTAAACTGAAAATCTAAATATTTAGTTTGGAACATTGATTTTTTTTATAATTCAATGAATAACATAGAAGAAATAATCCCTCTTTTTCTCTTAAAACATGTTAAATAACCATAAATATTGCTCCTAATTTTGATTGTTTAACTTTACAGAGAGATCCCCACAGAGATCAGTGGAGCCCAGTTGTTCAGAGAGGAAATAAAAGGCGTTAAGATGTCGAATAACATGAACCAGTCAGTAAATCCCTTGTCTTTTCCATCAGGTTATGGCGCCTTCATGAACTTCTCTGGATCAGTCTTCCTTCAGACGTTCTGTTCATTACTGGAGGAGGAAGGTCACTGTGAGCTGGAGCTGACCCGGCTGCTGACCCGGCTCTCCCACAGGGTGGCCTACAGCTTCCAGGCCAAAGGGCGGCTGTATGATGGGAAGAAAGAGATGCCGTGCTTGGTGACCCGACTGACCAGAGAAGTGTTCCCGTTTGCGGACTCAGAGGAAGACAGCAAAGCTGGGAAGATATCCGCCACATCCCTGGTCTCCCTGCGGAGTGTCAGAGCACGGATAGCCTCGCTCAGTTAGAGAGCAGCAGGTCTGGGTGGGACTGAGGAATGTTTGATGTTACAGGACTTCATTCAGCACTTCTGCAGAAGTCTGAAGGAAACGCCAAGTTTTTCATCTACCTAATGCACAATCAGATCGTTAGAGTGTGGAAAAGTTGATGTACTTTATTTAATGTATGTAATGTATGTTTGGTTAATAAAGTAAAANAAATAATCCCTCTTTTTCTCTTAAAACATGTTAAATAACCATAAATATTGCTCCTAATTTTGATTGTTTAACTTTACAGAGAGATCCCCACAGAGATCAGTGGAGCCCAGTTGTTCAGAGAGGAAATAAAAGGCGTTAAGATGTCGAATAACATGAACCAGTCAGTAAATCCCTTGTCTTTTCCATCAGGTTATGGCGCCTTCATGAACTTCTCTGGATCAGTCTTCCTTCAGACGTTCTGTTCATTACTGGAGGAGGAAGGTCACTGTGAGCTGGAGCTGACCCGGCTGCTGACCCGGCTCTCCCACAGGGTGGCCTACAGCTTCCAGGCCAAAGGGCGGCTGTATGATGGGAAGAAAGAGATGCCGTGCTTGGTGACCCGACTGACCAGAGAAGTGTTCCCGTTTGCGGACTCAGAGGAAGACAGCAAAGCTGGGAAGATATCCGCCACATCCCTGGTCTCCCTGCGGAGTGTCAGAGCACGGATAGCCTCGCTCAGTTAGAGAGCAGCAGGTCTGGGTGGGACTGAGGAATGTTTGATGTTACAGGACTTCATTCAGCACTTCTGCAGAAGTCTGAAGGAAACGCCAAGTTTTTCATCTACCTAATGCACAATCAGATCGTTAGAGTGTGGAAAAGTTGATGTACTTTATTTAATGTATGTAATGTATGTTTGGTTAATAAAGTAAAATATAAAAGTTTCATTTTTTACTTTGTCTTTTCTCTCTATTCACCGTCTCTAGTTACTACAGGTCGCTGCTGCAGGTCTGAGATAACCGGCTTCCCGAAACTGAGTCTGAATCATTTACATTTATTTTTATATTTAGTTTATATTTTTTGGTTTTGAAATATTACTTTTAACTTTTTCTTTCTTTATTCTATTATTCATTATGTATTTTATTCCTCTGGCTGTTTAGTCTATTTATTTTAGCAGCTGTTTAAAGGCATCTTTTTTCCAACTTTTGCAACAAAAAAAGATTTTTTTGTTGAATTAATGAGGCAAGTGAGACACTTTGCCAATAAAACAAGAATATTTACATTTAAAATAAGTAAAAAAAAAAAAAAAACCTATTGCATTGTGTTATTCTAAGTTCATATTATATAATTATCTTATTTAGATTAAAAAAGATTGAAAATACTAATTCCAATGGCAAATAATCTTATCTACTCAAATTAAGGGTAAATACCTTTAATTTAAGGATTATTTACTTATTTGTAGATTGTTTTTTCAGTGCGTCCCCTTGGGGAGCAGTGGGCTGCCATTGTGCGGCGCCCAGGGAGCAGTGTGGAGTTAAGGGTCTTGCTCAGGGACCCAGAGTGGCAGTCTGTGGGAGTGGGGCTCAAACTCAGAACCTCAGGATTCCAAGCTCTATGCCCTAAGCACTAGGCCGCCGTGCTGCTTTTCTTTTAGCATTAATATTTTGTTTGTGCGACACAGTGAAATATAAACACTTAAATAAAAAAAAAACTGAAAAGCAGAACGGCTAAAGAAAGCTAACAGGATAATTAGCTGCTTTCTAAGAGCTCAGTGGTGCTTAATAAATGCCGTCGTTGGTTACTAAACAGTTAATGATGTGGAACGGGTGTGTTTGTGTAAGAAACTCTACAGATTATTGTTCAGTAGCTGAAATAATTTTAAGTATCGCTCTGCCTCAACAGTCACCTGACTCCTTCTACCCACAATGCTTTGCATGAGTGAGGTAAGCAACTTCCTGTCATTAAGGGCGAGCAAACACACGTCCTCAGTCCAAATATAGATTCACAAACATAGAATCAAGTTTTACTCCTTGCATAAGTTGATGTAAGGATACTAAGAGGAAAACCTAAAGAAGCCGCTCTCTGCCGTACATCTTAGAATGTTGAGCTACGTGCTAGAGAGAAGCTTTAAAGAGTCAG
>NW_015151074.1:508506-509563 GCF_000732505.1 Cyprinodon variegatus | reverse complement strand
ACTGTTTTAATGGACGCCTGCGGTTATTAAACAGAAGACAGGTTGGTCTGCTGTTCATAACAACAACGTTTGCACATGAATCATAAGCTGAAAAACAAGAATTGTTTAGGATATACAGATAGATAATTTTCCATTTAAGTTAGGGGAGGGGCAAATCTATGAATTAGTGTTTACGTCAGCCACCGTATCTATTTTTCCTCCACTCTACTTCTGGTTTCAGCTTTTTCTGGCCGGTGTTCTGTCAGATGAACATACCCTGTCAGACCAGCATACCCAGAGTCAAGCCACATGTGCAAAACATCAGATTTGCGTTTATCCCTTTAGTTTTGTACCAAAAATAGACTTTAAACTGCCTAAAAAGGTGTCAAATTTTAACATTCATGCCAACATTGAAGGTGATAGCTTAAATGCAGTCTTTAATGCTATCTTAGGCTTGATTGGTTTGTTCAAAATGTGAGTAGTCCCACACATTCTCATCTTCATACTTTGGATTTGCATTTATTCCTTTATTTTTGTACAAAAAGTAGACTTTAAACTACCTCAACAGGTGTGTAACCCTTTAGTCATGTACAAATAAAACAACAATTTAAGGTGAGATTGCCATACGCTTCAAAAAACACCAAAAATTGAATTGGTTTTTTTGGCCATGACCAAAGGGATACACGCCAGTTGAGGTGGTTTCAAGTGTATTTTTTTTTACAAAACTAAAGGGTAAACTAAAAGGATAAACGGGTAATAACTCTGGGTATGCTGGTCTGACCGGGTATGATCATCTGACAGGACGTCATTGGTTACCAAATATTAAATGATGTGGAACTGGTGGGTTTGTGTAAGAAACTCTACAGATTATTGTTCAGCAGCTGAAATAACTTTAAGTATTGCTCTGCCTCAACAGTCACCTGACTCCTTCTACCCACAATGCTTTGCATGAGTGAGGTAAGCAACTTCCTGACATTAAGGGTGAGCAAACACACTTTCTCAGTGCAAATATAGATTCACAAACATAGAATCAAGTTTTACTCCTTGCATAAGTTGATGTAAGGATACTAAGAGGAAA
>NW_015151074.1:505634-506758 GCF_000732505.1 Cyprinodon variegatus | reverse complement strand
GTTTACGTCAGCCACCGTATCTATTTTTCCTCCACTCTACTTCTGGTTTCAGCTTTTTCTGGCCAGTGTTCTGTCAGATGAACATACCCTGTCAGACCAGCATACCCAGAGTCAAGCCACATGTGCAAAACATCAGATTTGCGTTTATCCCTTTAGTTTTGTTAAGAATAGAGATTAAAGTACCCTAATGGGCCTGTATCCCTTTAGACATGCTCTAAAAAAAACATTTTATGGTGAGATTGCCATACGCTTTAAAAAAACATCATAAAGTAAGTCATTAAATAGTTTTTTTGTACATGAATAAACGGATACACGCCCGTTTAGGTAGTTTAATGTCTATTTTTTCATACAAAACTAAAGGGATAAACTGGTATTGAGTATGGGTATGCACTCTTAACACTCTTAACATGCTATGTTTTCTTGTTTGTCTCATCTAGAAGAGGAAATCAGAAACCACTAAATAACCCCGTTTTTACTGTTTATCAGTATAAAATATATAAAAAAAAAGACTATAAAATATTTTCAGTTTTCTTAATGCGCTTCTAAGGTGTATTCATACAGACACTCAGATCCTGATCTACTAAAAGTTTTAAAACATCATGTGAGCAAAGCGGATCTACCAACCAGGGGTCAATTGGTTCGCTTCTCAAACCTAAGTGAAAACAGCAGGCGCCATCATTGAATTATAATTTAATTCAGTTCAGCTTATTTCTATCCATAGATATCTTATATCCAGTCAATTTTACAACACATTAAGGCACTTACCAGACACAATTCAATTAGATCATCCTGTTTTCTGTCTAAGGCAATCTGGATGAAAATGTGCATCTTCATCCAGCAGTACACATCCACTTGCATTTTTTCGTTCGATCTTCAGCAATCCCTTACAACAAGCATGCATGCAGCGACAGTGGAGAGGGGTTCAAGGTGACAAAAGCAGATATAGAAAAAAACACGGTAGCACCAATCTATAGATACTTTCTATGTGAGAAGAGGTTACAGTAAACTAGCTCCAAAAGTGGCTCTGACTGGGGGAAAAAAAAAGTTAAGTATCTGTTGTAAGTTGTATCTATGCTTCTTTTTCTATGTCTGCTTCTGTCTCCTTGAACCCCAGTGGGCCTCAG
>NW_015151074.1:501309-502494 GCF_000732505.1 Cyprinodon variegatus | reverse complement strand
AAAAATGTAAGGAGTAGAAGTAAAAAGTCGCCATAAAAATAAGTAGTAAAGTAAAGTAAAAATATCAGAAAAATCTACTTGAGTACAGTAAGGAAGTATTTGTACTTTGTTACTTCCCATCTCTGCATACCAACCATTAAAATACACAATAAATACTTAATATTTTAAAAACCTTGTGTGCAAATTGTTCTTTATGTGCAAATATATGCTTAAAGTGCAGTGTTAAAGTATCCTAGTGCTAACCAAGTTGCTTTGTAATAAAGTGTAAAAGTTCCTTTAACGTACTAGTTATATACATAAAAAGCCGTTTACATAAAAAATAGTCCCAGTAATGAAGACCTCTTCCTTCCAGTCCCCATAAACCTGAATTAGTCTCTGTTCTAAAGTCTTAATTACTTTCACTTATGAGGTCAGTTGATTTATAACGGATGAACTTTGAGCACTACATTTCCCAGATATTAGCAGACATTCAGTCATCATCCAAAGGAAATATAGTTCCCCATATTACACTATTCACATGTGTGACTTATATAGTTTACAGTTCAAAAGGTCGTTTACCAAGTATATAAAGTAAGTGCACCCTGTTTCAGGGCTTATTGGGCAGATCTGTTGTTAACTGGGTTCTAAGATGGTTTAAATAAAGTGCAGTCTTTAATGCTACCTCAGGTTTGATTGGTTTGTTCAAAATGTGAGTAGTCCCACACATTCTCATCTTCATACTTTGGATTTACATTCATCCCTTTAGTTTTGTACGAAAAAAAGACTTTGAACTACCTCCCCCCCCTGGAATCCACTTAAGTTCCTCTTTTTGGTATCCATAGTCACTAACACATTGCATGTAACAGTTATGGTTTGAAACGGCGCTCTGGATTACCCATAATTCCAAGTCGTATTGTAAAAAATAAAATATTCAAATACATTGTTCTTTTAAAATATTTATTTCGGTTTGAAACATATAGTATAGTGTATATTTTTATCAGCTGTCTAATAAACTATACACAGATATTAACATAGTAATTAAAAGTGCCACTGTCTGCTTTTGGCTATTGGTGTCGTGTTTAAACGGCTCACCATCATGGTGAAATCTGGCATGTGTTGCGGTATAAATAAGGTCCGGTCAGTTGATCTAGTATCAGGTGGGTTTAAGACAAATTTGGACTGCCAGGTGTCAGTGACGGGGCCCCT
>NW_015151074.1:497038-498523 GCF_000732505.1 Cyprinodon variegatus | reverse complement strand
GTTGATCTGATTGGTTTATTTGGCCCGTCTATCACCAACATAGACCAATCAGCTAATCAGTATTTTTGCCCCTTCCCAAAATTACTTCAACGGAAGGTTTCCAGATGGATATGCGGAGCAAATCCATTTGGCGGAGTCAGGTTAGTGTATGCCTGGAATGCTTAAGGAATGCTCTGCAGAGGTCTTTAGGTGGCTTAAAAAGAAGATGTTTTTATTTAGTCCTAGAATGACTGTTCATCATCCTCACTCACCTCCAGCAAAGAGCCTGGTATCCACTGTCCAGCATCGGGGCTTTCTGAGGGGGGAGGTTTATAAGGAAGTCCTGCTGAATCCGACCAAATCAGAGCTGCATCTGGATGAACCAAAGTGGATCTTTTTTCAGAGCTTTTGGGAATTTTCTAAAAAAAAAAAAAAAAATGTCTCCCCAAGGAGATTCAAAGGGATTTTACAAGAAATGTTGTGATTTTATCTTCTTTTCCATTCCCAGTCAGCTGGGAATTTATATTTCTGATAGTTTAAGATGCCCTCCCCTTGTAGAGATGGTAAAATGTCTTATTTAATCAGATATTATTTCAGCTGTTATATACTGTTTATGACACACAGTCCTACTAACTGTGTGTTAGAACAATAGATGAAAGAGTGATTCGAGCTCTAATCATGGTCAAACAGTTATTTCTGCACATACATGGAACAAATGTGTAAAAAGTGTAAAGGTTCCTTTAACATACTAGTTATATACATAAAAAGCTATTTAGTCCCAGTAATGAAGACCTCTTCCTTCCAGTCCCCATAAACCTGAATCAGTCTCTGTTCTAAAATCTTATTTACTTTCACTTATGAGGTCAGTTGATTTATAACAGATGAACTTTGAGCACTACATTTCCCAGATATTAGCAGACATTCAGCCATCATCCAAAGGAAATATAGTTCCCCATATTACGCTATTCACATGTGTGACTTATATAGTTTACAGCTCAAAAGGTCAGTTTACCTCCGTATCATGAGCATCGTTCACCAAGTATATAAAGTAAGTGCACCCTGTTTTAGGGCTTACTGGGCAGATCTGTTGTTAACTGGGTTCTAAGATGGTTTAAATAAAGTGCAGTCTTTAATGCTACCTCAGGTTTGATTGGTTTGTTCAAAATGTGAGTAGTCCCACACATTCTCATCTTCATACTTTGGATTTACATTCATCCCTTTAGTTTTGTACGAAAAAAAGACTTTGAACTACCTCAATGCAATGGTGTAGCAACACAACAATAGGCCCGTAAGCAACATTATCTGAGGAAATAATGTTAACAAAGGTAGATATAAAGCCGGGAATACACTGTACGATTTTTTTTACCCTCTTCGGGCCGACTCTCAGCCTGATGGTGCGTCATTGGTGTACATGTGGGGCAGAGATGGGAAGTAACGAAGTACAAATACTTCGTTACTGTACTCAAGTAGATTTTTCTGATATTTTTACTTTACTACTTATTTTTA
>NW_015151074.1:492906-496438 GCF_000732505.1 Cyprinodon variegatus | reverse complement strand
TCAGTACTTCCACTTTTACCAGAGTATTTTTTAACACAAGTATCTGTACTTTTACTCAAGTACGGAAAATGAGTACTTTTGCCATCTCTGCCTAATGCAATTTAGGCTGAAAAATATGTAAGAAGAAAAAAAAAAAAAGGTGAAAAGCTGAAGTAAAGAAGTTAATAAGCCATGTTTTAAAGTTAAAATGTAATTTCCTGTATCAGCACTCAAGCTCTAAGACTATGGTGTAACAAATAAATTTTTCTGTCACGCTGATCGTTTTTCATAAGTTTCTTATGGAAGCAATTCTATTATTTTTATTGTTATATAAGGGCAAATGGCCATTTCTAGTTATTAAAGGAAAAGTCCAGTCAGCAAGAAATAATCAATGGATCATTATCTATACATAAAACTGATCCGTTCGTAGTGATTTAATGAATTTAGCTACATTTTAGCCCAAATATAGTAGCCCCTCCCTCCTGCCATCTTCCAGCAGTGACGTCACGGTGCGGTAAGCCTAGCGCCATTCTCCCCGCTTTCCAAGCTAAATCAATGGGAACTACTAGACACATCTGAAATCACCATGGATGCTTCCAATAAAGCACATTCAAATAAAAATTACTCTGATTTAAAAACACTTCTTTATTGAACAGTTTGTAATAATTTCATATTGAAAGGACTTTCAGGAGTTTGAATTCTGAATATAAGCGAACTTTTCCTTTAATTTTTGTGATCAAAATCTGAATATTTTTAAAATTTTCCAAAAGTAATAAGGTATTGTTCCGTCCTCCAATAAAACTCTTGGATTGAAATTTAGATTTTCAAAGTATTTCAATGAGTGCCCTATAAAGGGTTAATCAATAGATCAGTTCTCTTCTTTTTGCGATCGAGGAAAAACGTTCGGACTTTAAGACCATGAGGGATTAGAAAGCTTCCTGGTCGTCATTCCGGAGCTAAGCCACTCATCAAACATCAGCACCGCCCTCCAGAGACAGCGCTCCTCCAGACGTCTGAGCAACACCTCAGACATTCTCACGCCATAAATCAGTCAGCAGGACGTCGCTCCAACATGTGAGCAACGAGGAAGCGCGGCGGAGCGGCTGCAGGAAGCTTTGGAGTTTTCCGGGATGAGCTGAATGAAGGACAGAGAGCTTCAGAACTCAGAGTGGATTTATTATTAACAGGGGAACCTTTACAGAAACAACTACAGGTGAAAAAAATACGTTTTTTGTGCCGAACCGAATTTCACCAACAACCAATCGTAGAAAAAGAGTGAAAAACAGTTTATAGATGCAGTCAAATATTGACCAAATATCTGCTTGTAGAAAACATGGCAGCTCTATAAAAAGGTTGGCTCTAAAAGCGTTCACAGGGCGCCCTGCTTCAGGTGGGAGGGGGGGAGGAACGGGTGAGGGGACCTCCTGGAGGAGGCTGACGGGGGGGAGGAGGTGGATGTGTCTGTGGACGGGGGTCCCATGGTGTGAGGGGGGCGGCCCGGTTTGGTGGTGAGGGACAGCGGCTGCAGCTGCTCGCCGTACGGAGAGCTGTAGGAGGAGAGCGTGTGCTCGGTGTGCGTGGCGGCCGGAGCGGCCGGCGACGCCAGCGACATGGTGGGCGTCGCCGGGGAGTCCAGGGAAGAGGCGGGGCTGGCCTGGGACAGGTGGGTGTGTGTGAGGTGGGACACGCTGGGGGGGTGGGTGGCGCTGGGCGGGTGGGTCCGGGTCGGTGGCTGCTCCTCCCGAGGTTTCTTCATCTGTGGAGGGCAGTCTTCCTCAGCGGCAGCAACTAGAGAACAAAAGGAGCGGATCAGAACCAGGAGGACAAGAAGAAACCAGAACCCAGAAGGAAACGTCTTCAGCTGGGTCACTGAATGAGGTGAAAGGTTCTGGTTCTGTTTGGGTTGGCACCGCAGTCTGGCTGGAAGGTGAACCTATGACCTGGTCTCACCAACCCTAAGCTAACGGACCTCTGACAGCAGCTGGCCGCTCTGGGCTAAGCTAACGGACCTCTGACAGCAGCTGGCCGCTCTGGGCTAAGCTAACGGACCTCTGACAGCAGCTGGCCGCTCTGAGCTAAGCTAACGGACCTCTGACAGCAGCTGGCCGCTCTGTGCTAAGCTAACGGACCTCTGACGACAGCTGGCCGCTCTGGGCTAAGCTAACGGACCTCTGAAAGCAGCTGGCCGCTCTGTGCTAAGCTAACGGACCTCTGACAGCAGCTGGCCGCTCTGGGCTGAGCTAACGGATCTCTGACAGCAGCTGGCCGCTCTGGGCTAAGCTAACAGGAAATCCAGAGAAGCTGCAGTTGGTTCTGTCCCGGTTTAGGTTCTGATCTCCCTGCTAAACTCACCTTCAAGCTTAGTTTCACTCTTCATCCTCTTCCTCTTCTTCTTCTTGCCCTGCAGACATGAACAGACATTAAATGCTGCTGGAGTTACTGGGGGGGCTGGGTTCTGGGGGACTCTACTCACATAGTTGTCTCTGGCAGACCAGTTGGGGTACAGCTTGGAGTGCAGCAGCCTCTCCTTGCGGGCCAGGTCGTAGTACGTGGCCTGCTGGTCTTTGCTCAGAGAATGCCACTGTGGACGGAGCAGAGACGGGTTTAGCTAACAGCTCGGGTCCTGGTTCTGTTAACGGACTGTAAACGGACTGACCCGCTGGCCCAGGATCTGGTTGATGGTGGCGCTCTCCTTGACGTTGCATTGGGCCACCACCTTAGGCCTCTCCTCCCTCATGTAGAGCATGAAGGCGTTCAGCGGCTTCTTGATGTGCGGCTTTCTCTCTTCCTCCTTGTCTGGATCAGAGCTGGAGGAGGATCTCCTGCAGGAAAAAAAATATATATATAAATTAATCAGAGTAACTCCAGCAGCCATCGCTCCTTAGAGGGGGGGCACAGGGGCCCCTGAGGGCCAAAGCAATGTTACCCAGGTTGCTGGCTGGTGCTGCATCCAGGCTCCTGCTTCACTGCAGGAACCATGGGGGGGCGAAGCAGAGACGGCTGGGAGGTGGGAACCAAGTGTGGAGAGAAGCTGCTGGACATCAGACTGGAAGAGGATGACATCATCAGAACAGCGGCTGGTTCTGATCAGTTAGCATTTATAGGATTAGTTAACACTGATATTAGTAGTTAACATGAGAAAATCAATAAAGTGACACAAAAAAAGATAATAAATCAGTAAAACAAGGTGATTATGGAAAAAAGATGTTTGACAGAAACTGATAGAAAAGTTGGACTGAAAACAAAAATGTTTTCTCATCTGGATTTAAACTAGAAGCTGCTTCTCCATGTTTGGTTCTAGTTCTGATTCCGTAGATGCGAGAGGTCTGGCTGTCGACCCCCTGCCAACCAGTGGAGCTCAGCTATTCAGTGATTTCTAGACTAAAAGAAGGATCAGCCCTCCTCTAGTCTGCTGGCAGCGCAGAGAAAGCGAAAGAACAAACTGGTGAGGAAGGCCGTTTCTGTCCTGGGCTGAACTCTGGACTCAGTGGCTGAGAGGAGGGTGTTAGCCCAAATATAACTTCACTTCTGGATGAGTTCGGGAGAGCTTTAT
>NW_015151074.1:489329-490522 GCF_000732505.1 Cyprinodon variegatus | reverse complement strand
GAACAGCTAAGATACTGCGCAGAACCCTCAAACTCCCAGGCCTCTGGTAGAGGACCCCAGGATGACACATACCACCCCACCAGGGGATGCCATGCATATACTGCACATACCTATGCACCGTTTCCTCCTTTTGGCACATTATTTTTCTTCTCCAGTGTGAAATCAATAACCTATCCCAACCCAACCTATCTCATCTGCATCGCTATGGTAACTGATGTTAAGGTCTGATGTAGGAGGCACCCTGAGATGTTTATCAAGGCGTCAGGATGAGGAGCTTTAGGGGAAAACATGGAGGCAGCAGCAGGAGCTCAGCTGCTGGAAGTTTTCCTACAAGTTTCTGTTGTTTATTTGGAGATATTTGTATTTCCTCTGGTTACAATCAGCAGAACGGCTCAAAGCCAAAACGAGTTCAGGTGAATCATCAGCAGGAAGTTTCTCATCATCATCTGGGAAATGATCTCCATATATTAGCTGTGTCTCCATGGTAACTGGTAGGTAGAGGCCAGAGTGCCGGGTCCAATGTGGAGCCTGTGGGTTTTTTCCTCCCTGCAGGTGTAGAGTCTACCTTTGAAACCTTTGGACCCGGAAGTGTTTCCTGTGAACCTGTTGGCTTCTTTCAGGCACTAGGAGAGTTCTGAATCTCTGCCAGACAGGAAGTGTGAAGAATAAACTAACAGGTTGGTTTCAGGGTCAGTGAGCCTGAAAATCCCTGCAGCAGTGGGCGAGTCGACCAATCACAGCTCAGAGGAAGGAAAACATTCCAACAGAAGCTGTTCCTGGACCAAGCTGCTTCCTGTCCTTAGAAACCTGTGTGGTGACTGACCTCTAGTGGCAGGTCTTTAGCACTACAACATGAAGATCAGAACCTGACCGGTCCGTCTACTAAAACCAGAACCTGCAGGGCATAGGCTTCCAGCACCTACCTGGACATGGAGGCGTTGACGGCGAGCGCTGCAGGTGAGAACCCCCCCGCCATGGGATACATGGTCTGGCCCGGCCTGCAGACGGAGAAACAGACACGGTTAATCCTCCGACCTGCCGCTGTCTGCACGGAAACGCTCTGCTGAGGAATCTCAGCGCGTCTCACAGGATCAACGAGTCTCTAATAGAAACTTGTCTAGGCCTGCAACTAACGATTATTTTAAAAATCGATGAATCGGCCGAATATTTTTTCGATTAATCGATGAATCGGC
>NW_015151074.1:486883-487317 GCF_000732505.1 Cyprinodon variegatus | reverse complement strand
ATAAAACCGTTACGATATCATGGGCTTTGGGTTTGACAGCAGCAGTTTGGCTCGTCCCTCCAGTTCTGGTTCTGATTCTAAACAACCAGCTCAGAAGAATCTTAACGGACCTCCATGATGAGAGTGAGAGAGAGAGCCGTCGTTTGCTCCACTGACTGGTTGGCTGCATTTAAGTCGCTGTTCTTTTTATTTTTATCCAATCAGAGGGCTCCTTGATAGAAAGCGACCAATCACAGCCTGCGACTCTTCTTCTTCGACAGCAGCAGAAGTGATGGGATTGGAGAAAGAATGTATCAAGACTTTATTGAAGCAAATGGTTCATTTTTGGTCAGGAGTTGCCCTCTGAGGCACCATCAGCCTCCATGTTTGTCTCCATGGCAACCCATCCAGAACTGCCTCTTTGTCAATGAATCAAACATTAGATAACCTGGAGT
>NW_015151074.1:482241-484523 GCF_000732505.1 Cyprinodon variegatus | reverse complement strand
TACAGTTCTGACTAGTAGGAGTGTAGTTTTGCAGGAAGAATCTTATTTTAGAGGCTTCAATAAATGGAACAATAGAATGTCAAAACGGCCTGCCATAAATGTGCTTGGCGCTCATAGAGGCCCGGCAAAACGCCCTGCAGCGCATCTAGAATAGCAGGAGGCGCGCCTCATTAGCTTCTGATCATCTGAGGCATGAAACGTGCTTCAGATACGTCAGCTGCTGGACGCGCCGCATCAACCAATCAGAGAAGCTGATCTGGGAGCTGGAGCTGAGGCAGCTGCTGCTGGGGATTCCCAGTGACAGAAGCTTCAGATGCATCTTGACACACTTTACTGGACGTCTGACCTTAGCGAGGAGCAGTATCAGAAATGAAGCAGCAGTTGTGTTTTTGCTGCTGAAGCTTCTTTGATGCAAAAGTAGAATAAAAATGACTCTTTTAAAACGGAATGTTCTGTTTTTACAGAGCTGGAAAACGATGGACCAGGAAGTGGAACCTTCCCAGTTTTCCTCCATTTGACCAGAATCTGTGTGATAGAGCAGGAACTCGTCTCTGCTCAGGATATTTATGAGATATTATCAGGCTGTTTGATACAAAAGGAGAAGAAACAAAGATGATGGATTAAGTCCAGAGTGTCTTAAAAGTTCATATGTTAAAGCTCCCAAACTATAAATTGGAAATACAATTGTTTGTATAACAGAAAGGTACTGAGGAAGATTTTTCAGGTGGAACCACTAATTTAAATGTCACCATGTCTGATTTACAGGTGATTAAAAAAATAAATAAAAATATTCTCTGCAAAACACCATGAAAGCTCATTAGAAACTCTGGATGACTCAGACTTTATAGATCCACTTCTTGACTAGAACTTGAGCAAATTTGGGCTGAAAAAGTTGAAGCATGTTTGTTCCACAAAGGTTTTAGTGAGCAATTTGTGGCCAAATTATGCAAACATGCATTTTTCTCTTCATAAAAGAGAATCTATTAAGACAAATATTCTGATTTCCATTATTGGAGACCTTCTGCATAAAGGAAAGCCTTTGGTACTAAGATTTAGTTGTTGTTTCATTGAAATTTACCAATAAAATCATCAACCTGATCAGAAAATTTAAAAAAAACAGAGCAGCTTATGTAAAGCATGCCGGTTACATCCCCTGAAATGGTCGCACAATGACCTCTGACCCCTCCTTGGAAAGGTCTGAGCCTCTAGTTTCCAATGACGGTGGCCATTAGGGGGCGGGGCTAAAGATGAAGAGTCACATGTCATGTGGAATTTTAAATCTTATTTTATTTGTTTACGCAGCTATAAAACAAAGTACTTGTAAAAAAAAAAACTTTTTTGAAACATGTTTAAAGCCCCATTTGAAAGGCGTGTGGATGAAACACCATGTGACTGTGTTTTGGCCATCTCTATAAATAGATAAACGTGAGCAGTTGTCAGTCGGGCCCGCTATCGGGCCCACCGGGTTTAAGGGGTTGATTGTCGTCATCTGAAAGATATGATGCCTTTAGTTCAGTGTTTTTCAACCCTGGTCCTGAAGGCACCCTGCTCTGCATGGTTTGGATGTTTCTGAGCTTCAGCTCACCTGATTCAGATGATTGCAGTTCAGCAAAGCCTGATAATCTGCTATCAATTGATAACAGGTGTGTGGAAGCTGGGAAACATCTAAAACATGCAGAGCAGGGTGCCTTGAGGACCAGGGTTGAAAAACGCTGCTTTAGAGGCACTGCCCTCTACAGGCAGACAGGAGGTGGTGCGGTTCAGCGTCTGAATGGTGTGAGTGTGAGCGGGTCCTACCAGGTGTGTGGGAGCAGCAGAGTCTCTGACGCCTGCCCTTCCTGGAAGGTCGAGGAGCGGCCATTGGAACGGCAGGTACTGTGAGGACAGGAGAGCATTAGACGCCAGCACGGGTGACCTCTGACCCTCAGAGGCCCACACAGATCAGACCAAGCTCTACGCAGACTTTTCACCCTTGTCGTTCATATTTGAGCAGCATTTTAAAAACCAGCTGCTCACTGGGATCTTAGGTTCAATCGGACATGCAGAACCATTAAGGGCGACCAGTTAACCCAGCAGCTGCTTCTGGACCCTGGGAGGATGACATCACAGAACACATTCAGGTCCCTCGGTCTGCAGGAGAGCAGGTTCACCCGACAGGCTGCACTGTGACCTCTGACCCCGACTGAAGGCAGAGACTCCACAGCAGCCAATGGGAGAGCAGCCCAGACAGAAAATCCCATAATGCTTTGCGAAGAGGGCTCTCTGGGCAAAGCATTCTGGGA
>NW_015151074.1:479277-480232 GCF_000732505.1 Cyprinodon variegatus | reverse complement strand
AATTACAAAAAACATTCAAAAAACAAACATGTTTCATTGATATATATACAAAAATGAATATTAGGAACTATATTTATCAAACATTATACTGGGCAAGTAAAAATTGTTTCTGGGCAAATGAAACGTGAAAGTCTTAAAATCCTTAATATCAATCCCTGGTATTATATTTATTCTACATCATGTCAGCCACAAATGCTGGAAATTTCAGACCTCTAGCTCTAACAGTTCCAGAGCTGTGGGCTGTGAAACCTTTGGTGTCAGATTGGAGCTGCGCACAATGGCTCCACCTGCTGGTAAAACTTTTATACATTCTGAATTATTACCCCACTTAAGGTTTTAAAGAGGTTAAAAAGGTTAAAAATAAATAAATCTCATATCCAGTCAGCTGATATGTTGAATCCCTATAAATATTTGATTGTCTTTGAAAAAAAACAGATCTTTCTTTAATAAAAATCCTCATCATGCAATGTTTTTTTTTTAAAGCTGTGCAATGGGCCTAGTGAATGACTGTTTTTGTTTTATGCACAAAACTATGACAACAATCGGACTAAATGGGGAAATAAATCAGCATGATTGGCTGTAAGGAGAGCGGAGACAGAGGAGAGTCTGTAATGCGAATCACTGAGGGCTGAGTGGACAGAACCCCACCCTACAGGAGTCCAGCAGGGGGAGCAACTAAGTGATTCATCTGTTTATCTGGTCCATTTAGTACTGACATTAGAAACTGAAGGAGGAATTTCTCTACATTATCTTCAGAAATATAAAAAAAAAGGAAAAGCCAATGGTTGTTCCTCCTGTTTTCATTGTTGGTTGAGGGATAAACGGAGGGAGCTCCTCCTGCCGATGAGTTACAGCTTAGTTTATAGAGCAAAGCAGGAACAAGCTGCTAATTTCAGCAGGTTCAGGGCTGAACTGATAACCATGATCAGCTGATCAGTGACCCACTGATGCTTCA
>NW_015151074.1:473081-476647 GCF_000732505.1 Cyprinodon variegatus | reverse complement strand
GGGCAAAAATGGCCGCTCCCAGACTCTGTGATCACGATGAAAATGATTGTTTTGATTTTTTTAGTGATTAACACTAAATTCATTAAATCACAGCAAACATATTAGTCTTCAGTATAAATAATATTTCCTGTGGAGGCTACCTGAGGGTTCAGGGATGATCCAGGTCTCCAACAGAACCGGTTTGAGCGCCATTCGGATTGTGGCCAAAACTAACGATTACTTTGCTAATTGTTTTTTTTTGGTAATTATTTTTCATCTAATCAATTAATAATCAGACAGTAAAGGTTTGTTAAAGAATATTTTTTGCTAAATGAAATCAGGTGAAACTAAAACTTTTCCATATGTGGAGTTTTGGATGGAGCAGATCGACACAGAAAAGGTTTGAATTAAATGCAAAATGTTTATATTTTTTCTTCATATAATCTTGATAATTGGGTCGATCTGTCAGCTTAAGGCATGTTTTAGAGTCTCTGTATTCCAGCTAATGATTGATCAATTACTGAATTAGTTGATGATTATTTCAATAATGGTCAGAGTTCAGGCCGATCGCGGCTCATCCTGCATGCATGTCTGGCTCCAACACAGAGGAAGACCTCCAGGAAGACAGAAGCAATGGGAACCAGACTGCTGCTCAGCCTGAGCTCCGAGTCCACCAACAGCTCCACGTTTGGCCTGCAGCCATCGGCTCTAATAACAAATCACTCCCACTTCCACAGAGGACACATTTCCAATGAGGCAGAGACGGATTAAACCATCAGACACCAAGCCCCTAATCCAGCTTATCCTCCAAAAAGCTGCCGGGACGGGAAATTGGGCAACACTCTGCAAATCCTGCCTCTCTGGCCCCCAGCAGCTAATCTGCTGCAGCGAATCAGGGGCAATCAGAGCTCCTTCCTGCTGCAGGCAGAGCGTGTCCGGGCCTGCCTGACGCGTCCCGTTACAACCCGCCTGATGAACGCACAGCCTGCAGGCGTCTATCCGACGCTCAGATTCCTTCCGCCTGGAAGAAGCAGCTGAATGTTCGGCCTCATGAGAAACTCCACTTCTGTGACGTCGAGCCTCAACTTCCTCCAACTCTGCAGAGGATTTCATCTGTTTTCAGGTTTTCTAACTAATGCTTCAAAGCAAACAGAAGGAGCAGAAGATTCTGATAAACTGGGTTTTAACCAGTAGCTGCTGGGCTTTAGGGGTCTGTCTGCCTCCCTGCAGGCATCAGACACAGAGCATTAGGGATGGACTTTGACTAGGCCACTGCAGCACCTCAACATGCTGCCATCTGAGCATCAAGGCTTCCCTTCATCCTCCTGGTTCCAGAAAAGCCCAACCAGAACCTCTGTGTCGCTCAGAACCAAGACCCAAACCCTGGATGGACGTTAGCGGGCGGAGCCACTTCCTGTCGGAGCGGCAGACTCTACAGACGCTGCAACCATAACGGGTTCCACAGACTGAGAAACGGACCTGCTGTTCTGTCAGCTCAGCATACCGCGTCAGGCCAGCATACACATAGAATGGGGGAGGAGCCGTCAGATCGCCCTAAAAAACACCAAAACGTACCAAACTAAAGGGATCCACGCCGGTTGAAGTAGTTTAAAGTGTATTTAGAGAAGCTTCTAGCTGCACCTGCAGCCATCTTCACAACGTGAGCAAAACGCACCTCCTGCCCAGCCAATCGTTGATGATATGGACATGATGTCATCCTGGATGCAGCGGCTTGGCGCAGCAGAAGGAAGATTATTTAAAGTGAATCAAATGTGAGCAAAATGCCTCCTATTAGGAAGGCCGTAATAAAAACTGGAATAATAATCTTGTTCAATGTTGGGATTAAAGGAATAGTTCAATCCATGATCAAATTAATGTACAATTTTATTTTATTTATCATGTAATTTTCCAGGGACAGCACAAGCCTTATATATTAAAATGAAAATGAGTTAATTTATATAAAATCCTTAAGACATTCTTGTTAAAATCAGTGCAGTGGACGTAGATAAGGACTTTTTTTGTGGTTTTATGCATAAAAGTATGACAAAAATGTGACTAAATCAGGAAATAGAACAGCGTGATTGGCTGTAAGGAGAGCGGAGACAGAGGACGCTATGTGATGCGTATTACTGAGGGTATGCTGGACTGACAGAACAGCGGTTCTGAACGTTACTCAAGTTCACATTCACAGATTTGTTCATTGACGAAGTAGTTGGACGGCGTCTTACCGTTCTGCCGCTGGAGGTCAGCGCTCCGTTAGCGAGGTAGGGGCTGCAGAGGTTCCCCAGGTCCGGGATCATGAAGAAGGGGTAGCTGACGTAGGGAGACGGTTGGTAGAGGCCGGCGCCCTGCAGCCTCCGCCGCCCTGAGGAACAAGCGCAGCGTCACATGTCGGTCCTGAAGCCGTTTATTCGCTTTGCTTCGGCTCACGGACTCACAACCGGAGCAGAAAACATCGCAGCACATCAGAGTTAATTATCAACAGGCAACAGCAGCAAAGGCTTCTGGGAAATCGAGTCTCCGCTGATCTAAACGCCACCGTGTTACCCCTGAATCCCACATCCTCCGCCACCGCTCCGCTCCAGACCGCCTGCGCAAAGAAAGGCCTACAGCCTCCGCGGCTCCTTTTATTATTATTATTAAATTCATAGAAGCAAAATATGCAGAAACGAACGCTTAATTTAATATGACGTATTAAAAAAATCCCCATCAGCATCCAGCAGATGTTCAGTTTCTGCCCAAATATTTACTTTTTGTTGTGGATTTTAGAAACGGAGATAATTAGGATCATATATAAGAAATTAGTTTTGACTGGATTTGATGAAACTTTTAATCCTCTCAGTATAAAATAAACATTTTGATTAAAATGAGAAATCTGCTTCCTGGTATGTTGAAGTACAAATAGTTTGCATCCAGTAATTTAATTAAATAGTCTTAGTTTCGGGAATATATAAGAATTATGCTATGATTTGTAGTTACTAATCCATTGTTACTAGATTTAAATTTGATAAACCGGAACTTCTCTGCGCACGACGTACGTGGGCGGGGCGGAGACGGCGTGGAGGAGACAGGATCAAATCTATAGAACCAACTAGATATAAAACAGCAGTTAAACGCCTGCAGTAGGAAGGAAATATGAGGAAAAATGAAAGAGAAAAAATGGAATCTGGTTTAGAAAATAGATTTTATCACCTAGAAGTCCCTCTGGGTCAGCTGAGGGTAGAAGAAATGACCTGAACTAACTAGTGGATAATGGTCACCTGATGGAGGTTAAAGGGTTAAAGGCAATGGAACACGCTGAGCTACAGGAAGCGCAGCGTGTTTCAATAGCAGAACCATGAAGACGATCTAAAGTCTAACATCTGCTGAAACAAGCAGGAAACATGATGGATGCTGTTACTCATTAAAGACCAAAACGGTTCTTAGTTTGAATGAATTTAAAAAAGAAAATAATCATCTGATTTATTCTATTATTTGTTGACATCAAACGTCTTCACTGTTACTTCAAGGCTGGACTATTGTAATTCTTTACTATCAGGAAGTCCACAAACTGTAGTTAAAAGCCTTCAGCTGATCCAAAATGCTGC
>NW_015151074.1:468134-472099 GCF_000732505.1 Cyprinodon variegatus | reverse complement strand
AAAGTGACCTGAGATGACATGATGTGACTTAGCGCTATAGAAATAAACTAAATAGAATCCCAGCAGTTTCTCTCCATCATCAACTGGATTCCAGATGTTGCCTCCTACCTTCCTCCAGCTGCAGGGCCAGCCTCGCGCTGCTCTCAGCATCTGGGTGGGGGGGGCGCCTGTCTGCCTGCACACATAAACACACAGCATGAGGACAGCAGGAGCACAGCTGGAGACCCCTTCACGGACCTCCGCTAAACTCACCTCCGAGTCTGGGCTGCTGGGGGTCTCGGACTCGTTGACCAGGGAGGACTTGACATCGTCCAGGTCCCTCTCTGAGGACACGTTGGGCTTCCCCTCCTGTTCGCCCTCGTCCTTGAAGGCGAGCAGCTCATCGTTGGCCCCCAGGTCGTCTCCGCTCAGCTGCGGCATGTTGGGACGTTAGCTGCGGAGGCTAACGGCGGAGCGGCTTGGTTTAAAGCAGCTGGGCTCGTGGAAAAGCTCCCACGGAGCATGTAGCTGCGGCCAGCCGTGGCCTCAGCAACCTTTGTTCTTCACGCTGACGCCCGCTGGGATTCACGCGCCTCTCGGAGCATTTACAAACAATCCTTAAAGTCGCTACCAAGTTAGCTAGCTACGTGCGGCGTTCACGGACCGCGCGGCGATGAATTCCTGAGATGTGGAAGTTTGTGTCGCCTTTCCCACTCGGAAAACAGTCCATATAAAACACGGCCCACGCGAGAAACGGAAGAAAAGCACGAAAACAAGTCATAACAAGCTGAGAAGCGGCGACATTACAGGACGGAACTGGGTCCAAAAAAAGTTGACGTCCTCTTCAGCTGCAGTTAGTCCTTTGGAGAAAGTCCAGCCGCTGCTGCTGGTTCGATTCCCGCATTTTCAGTCCGGTTTAAAATGAGCAGAATTTCCACTGAACTCTTCCACCCGTTTTTATCCCCGCACAGACTGTTGCTGCTGGGCTTTCCACGGCGCGTGGCGTGGGAAGAGGCAGCCTGGTCGGAGTGGAAGTGGAAGGAGAGGCTGCCGAGTGGAGCTGCTGTGGGGGGAGGGAGGGAGGGAGGGAGGGACTGATCTGGGAACAGCTCAGCTCAGTGTGCTGCGTTCAGGGACAGCTCGGTAATCTGATCCCGCATCAGGACCAACAGGTTGGTTCTGTTTGTTTGCGAAGAAATGGAGGAGGGAGGAGTCTAGATGGGAAGGAGATACTTTAAAGGAGCAATGCAAACTTTCCTGACCCCCTGACCTTTGATTGGCAATGCACCATGTTTCTAACTCCTCATTTAAAAATATTTATCCTACTGTTGTTGTTTTCTTACGACGGAGGATTAGAGCCAGGCAAGAGATTTTTATTTCGAGATTTCGAGATTTTATTTGTCACTTTGTTTAAACCAGTGTAAAACAAAAAGAAATTTCATTTAGAACAGTTCTCTGGACAATTTCATATTTTTAAAAGTGTAGCCTTTGCAAAAAAAAAAAAATATATATATATATATATATTTGTTTCTTTTGTTTATATATATATAGAACAGTAATATAAACACGTGACTGTAAATATACAGTTCTAACTTTTTTATATAATAATAATATATAATAAATATGATAAAATATAATACAATAACCAATTTTACAAAACATTCATCGGTCTGATGGCGGTGGGGAAGAAGCTGCTGCAGAACCTGGGATTAGGTTTTTGTTTTGTTTTTTTAATTTGGGTTAGGAGAATAAAGTCCTAGAATTATGAGAAACAAGTTGTATTTCATGACAACTCCTACAAAAAGCTCTTTCTTCCCTAAAATGAGGAATGTGGAGCATCATGGGAAGTTATACTTTAGCATCGGTTCGTTAAATCAGGAAATCTTTTAGCAGCAGCATCAAACTGGGCAGGATGACAAAGTGGACTCTGGTTGCTGATTGGTGGAGCTGGTCGGCCGTCATCTGCTGGGCGGAGCTCCAAGCTTCCTTTCTGAAACGGGTTGGAATATGATGGACTTCATTATCAAAACAGAAAAAAAGAAGCTCTAGCCTGGCCCTAATCCTCCATGGTAGTTTTCTAGTAATGAATCTAAGCAGCATAATACAGCATTCTTTGTTATAAGTTTTATTTCACTAAAGTCAAACAGAAAAGATTTAGAAATGAGAAAAAAGCTGTTTGCATTGGGGCCATTTCTAGTAATGAATAAAACTTGTATAGAGAATAAAGAATTGACTCCAGTTCTATTCCTAAATCTAAAAAGAGAAGCATCTGCTTAAATTTTTGTTTGTCTTTTTTGGACAAAAGACCTATGAGCCTATAGGCCTATTTAAAATACCATAAAATAAACAAGTAAATAGATTGAGATTCACTATTTTATTGTCATATACACTTCAATGCACAAAGCAGGATCTGTAACACACAGACATCATCAGTTCTCAGGTGAATATATGCACTATTAATTAAACTTCATAATAACACTATAACAACTAGGGCTGCAACTAATGATGATTTTGCAAATAATTTAATCTGTCGATAATTTTTTTGATTAACCGATTAAAAATCGGACTAACAAAGATTCCTCAAAGAAGACTTTTTACAAAATGAAACCTAGTGAAACTAAAATGATTCCATTTGAGGAGTTCTGGATAGAGCAGATTGACAGAGGAAAAACCTTTTTTATCTTAAATGGAAAATATTTCTATATTTTTTTATGATTGCTGTATAATTGCTGCTGTAAGGTTGTTGAATTCTCAGGTAAATTTGATTGCCAAATTAGTTGACAATTATTACATTAATCGATTAATCACAAAGATTTTGTGAATTTGTGTTGATTAGGCCTAATAATAAGAAAATGTATATTCAAATACATGCACTAGTAAAATAAAAAAAAATCAAAATCGTTTCCCAACATATTGATAAGAAATGAAATGTACCAATTGTGCAAAGTATTTTCAATAAATTATTTTTCAATCTCCCTCTCTACTAGGCGGTGCTGCAGAACCCCCACGTCCTGCGGCCATGTTTGCTGCTGCTGACTTTTAAATATGATCACTCAAAAAAAAGAGAAATATGAAAGGGAAGAGTTGCTCTATAAGGTTTATTTAAGACTTTGACTTTAATATGTTTAAATAACATCTAAATACAAAGTTACTAAATATGGTGTTCCCCAAGGCTCAGTAATAGGTACCATTCATTTTAATTTTCATACTAATGATGTTTCTTTATTTTGATGTATGTTTGCAGATGCCACAGATGTTTTTTTTGTCATTTAGAAGTTAAAAGTCTGATAAACATTAATTGATTGACTTTAAACTCTAAAATAAACTAAATTTATCCTCTGTAACTTTTACATAACAATACATCTTTTAAATGGAAAGCTTGTCTAAAATAATATTTTCTTACTAGTAATTGTCGACAAGGGATTATGTAGGAATTCCCGCAAATTATATGGAATGAAATGCATCAAAATAACTGTAGCAGTGATCAAATGTTAACAGTGTGGGAGAAAAAAAAACATGGTGCAAAATTGCATTGATGTGAAAGTTCAGAGCATTAATATCTATGGTGCAAATATGCAGTATTTTTGGTTTGGTATTATCAGTGTGATGCAGAGTCTGTGATTTGGTCTAGAGTTTTCTCAACAGTTCAGCTGGCTGATGGCGGTGGGGAAGAAGCTGTCATTGATGATGTCACGGGACACGCAGCGCTGGGATGAAACGTCTTTAATGAAGGGAAGAGGAGCCCCCATGATCCTCTCTGCTGTTCTCACCTTCTTCCAGTCTGAGGCACTGCAGCCTCCACACCACACAGTGAGACAGCTGCTCAGAACGCTCTCTATGGTTTACTTGAACTGAGCTCATTAAACGTTCCATCTTCGATTGAGGAAAAGCCCCAAACGGAGGAAACTTTAGCGTCTATAGGTGAAGAAAACTTTAAGGTGGAGGAGAAATGGCTGAGGCTAATTGTTCTGTGTGTGCAGACTAGC
>NW_015151074.1:465370-466950 GCF_000732505.1 Cyprinodon variegatus | reverse complement strand
CTGGAGCTTTAAGATCAGGAGAAACTGTCCTGCAAGACTGTGGAACAAAAGGTGGAGAAATAGAACAGAATAGAAACTGCCTTTATTGTCCCACAGTGGGGAAAATTTGGTGTTTCAGCTGCAAACTGTTAAATGCACAGAGTTTTTAGAGCTGCAGTGCTTAAAATGCTTATAGCACAACAGGAGTTAGTGGAGGGGGGGTGAAACCTTTTACCTAACCCCCCCTAAAGAGCTCATTTCATCACTCTTCATTTAATGGTCCAGAAAATCCGAGGTTTCCAAAATGCTTCACTTCCAAATTTTATTCTCATTTCCCCAAATCCTCCTGTTTTCGTCTAAATGTTTTCTTGTGAGCTGACGCCCCTCAGAGCCGACGCACTGCAGACGGGGGGGTGCAGGGATCCGTCCCGCTGCAGACAAAGAGAACATAAACATACCTATTAGGCCCCACTCACAGCTCAGCCGGGGCCCCTGCAGAGAGCTGCCTGGCAGCAATTAGGATGCATTACCTCCTTAAACCCCCCAAAACCCCCCTCCTTTTCAACATTCTCCTGTTTGCACTTTCTGCTGCTCTGCTTCTCAAAGATCCCATTTATGACGTCACCATAGCTTTGTTATTAAAATGAGAAAACAAGGAAAAGTCTGATTCAATACGATGATATTTCAAACTTGAGATAAAGAGACAATTTGGAGAGAATCTGTAAAGAAACAAAGAGCTGGTGAAGGTTCTCAGTCATCCAGGTCAAAAAATTTAAAATCAATCCACTGGACTTTGTTTCCAACTTTGAAGACGTTTCTCTTCCATCCAGGAAGATTTTTCAATTCAAAATGTCAGAAATAGCGTTTAGTTCCAGGTTTTATAGAGAAGACCAACAAAGCCTTAAATTAGATTGAAACGGACGAACGAAAATAGTTATTTCTCTCCGAATTCACTGAAGACTCCTAGATGACCTGCAGACACATCATTTTCACCATGAGACAAAATCTAGTTCTGAAAAGACCATGAAGTCTGTATTTATCACCTTTAATGTTAGTATATTGATGAGGATAATTAACCACAGTGTTTTAGTTGTCGAGTAATTATGAATATATGAAAAAATTTAAAATATGAAAAATTGAAATGTTTTTAATATTCGACTTGAGAGTAAAACTGCTGTCACCGTCTGTATTAGAGGGGGAAATGGCCCCCCCTGGCCCCCCATCATACTATGCCCCTGGTTTCACCTGAACTGCAGCATAAATGTTGCTCATCAACAACAGAAAAGCTTTTCAGAAACTCCTTCAGCCAAAGCTGTAACCTTCCAACCAGCAGGACCTACAGAGCAGCTGGTTTGGTTTATTCAAAGGTTAGCATTTCTATCAGGAACATTCACTGTAAAATAAATTCAATCGAAGCAACGCTTTATTTTACAGTACATCAATAACCGTCAATAACATGGTAATAACATAGAAAGTCACACTATAGTACTTGATGATAAGAAAAACATTTTTTTGGGTAATTACCCCAAGATTAAGGTATATTATTTCAAAAATAATAAGCTACATGTAATTATTACAATTATATGTTACTATGTAGCATT
>NW_015151074.1:462720-464210 GCF_000732505.1 Cyprinodon variegatus | reverse complement strand
AATTCTCCACAAAGTTTTTCTTGTTACCTCGTAATAAAATATAACTTTCTATGTTATTACCAGGTTATTGATGTACTGTAAAAGATAGGGTTACTACCAATCTTTCTCAGAATAAGTGCTTTTTTCTTGAATTGAGGAGGCAAGTGAGACACTTTGCCAATGGAATAAGATGATTTACATTTAATAATATAATTTTTCAATAAAAATATCTGCAGTCTCTTATTTCAAGAGCCTAATATCTAAATATGTTATTTTAAGCCTAAATATACTCATTCCACTGGCCAATCATCTTGTTAACCTGCTCAAATAAAGAGTAAATACACTTAATTTGAGACATTTTTACTGATTTTAAGATCATTTCTGCAGTGTTTACTGTGTAGTTTCATTTGATGACATCATACCGGCTGATGAAGGAGCGTCTGGCGTTTCTATGGGTCTCTGCTCCGGCTGGCTTTAGCACCTAATGAGGATCGAACAGTTTTGGTTTAGATTTTCTAATCTGATAAAGGTTGAAATGAAGGAGAAATTCAGGGATGATGTGACCTTCTGACCTTCCTCCTTTACTCCTGATGGGAGGAGGCGGATGGGTGCTGCTCTGCAAAAACCATCTAGAAATAAGTAAAAATGTCTTAAATCAAGCGTATTTCCCTTAAATTTCAGCAGGTAAATAATATGACCTGCCGATGGATGGAATGAGTATTTTTATCAAGAGCTCGGACCCACATGCAGAGATGCCAGGGAAAACGTTTAACAGGTTTATTGAGGAGATTGTGAGGATTCCAGTGTTGCTCTGAACACAACTCAACCAGAACTGGAAAGTGAGGGGAAGACACTGTGGTTAGTTCAGGCTCAGTGGGAAATTAGATTCTCGAACTTGAAGAGGAGAAAGAGATTGCTGACTCACATTTCCAGAACAGTGGTTGACTCTTCTTCACTCCAGTCCGTGTGCGGTTGTTCCAGTGTTTGTCTCATTCGGTGGAGGGCGGACAGGGTTTACCCAGAATGCGGTTGTTTGAAACTGACTGCCACTTAGATTTCCTGCGGTACTTGAACGGGTAGATGTGGAGATGAATCCTTTGCTCAGTGTGAAGCTCAAACGATCCCTTGGAGGAAAGAAGATCCAAACCTCCAGTTTGACAAAATAACAAGGTTAAGACTCAGGTAGACAAAAACTCAGTTTGACTCAGCAAAACTCAGCTTGGATAGAGTACCAAAAACTGGCAAACACTCTGGCGTCGAGGTAGTGGCAGTCAGCAGCTTAAGAACACTCCGTTAACAAGGTAACCATCAGCAGGTGTGTGAGGAGGCGAACCAGGACCAGGCGCCTCCTGGTGGAGGAGGGAAGACAAACACACCAAACACAAAAACCACACAGACAGGAGTCCTAACAATTTTCACTCTTAGAATAAGATAATTAGATAATATGGACTTCAAATCAGACAATGTAATTATTTTTTTTTTAAAAAGTAAATGATAATGTTGCTCCGATG
>NW_015151074.1:461503-462333 GCF_000732505.1 Cyprinodon variegatus | reverse complement strand
GCAGCTTTAGCGATGGAATGAGACGCTACAATGCCCTCATGGACGTTTTTAAACTAAAAATTAATACATTTCCATGTTTTATCTTGTAAATTTGCAAATTTAAGGTAACACTAGTTAAAGATCTTGGTCCATTTCCAAAGTGTCTCACTAACCTCATCAATTCAAGAAAAAAATGCACTTATTTTAAGAAAAATTGACTTATTTAGATTTCCATTTTCTCCAGTGTGATGGTGCTTGGTAGAAGCTCAGGGAGGCGGAGCTCACATCTGATCATGATGACAGGCTGACAGTCAGAAAAGACAGTCTTTCATGGAGACTTTGATTTGGACCAGAACCGAAGCTTTTCTGATGAGCATCTCCCTCCTCTGAACATTGTCACTGCAAAAACATTCTGATAAAAGAGTAAAAATCCCTTAAAATAAGGCTATTTACTCTTCATTTGAGTAAGGAAATAAGATGATCTGCCAATGGAATGAGTATTTTTACCCTTAGGATAAGATAAACAGATATTTTGCTCAAGAAATAAGAGACTGCGTTTGTTTTTTTTTCTTATTCTAAATGTAAATTGTGTTGTTCCATTTGCAAATGTCTCCTTAATGAAAAAAAAGAACTTATTTTAAGAAAGATTGACTTTCTTAGATTTACATGTTTGCAGTGCTGGACCTTTTTTCAGGTTAAATAAGTCATTTGTTCTTGGATTGATGAGATAAGTGAGACACTTTGGCAATGGAACAAGACAATTTACATTTAAAATTAGAAAAAAAACTATTCAATTTAAGTTTTAAATCAAATGCATATCATCTGATTGTCTTATTTTAAGAGTAGAAAAA
>NW_015151074.1:459264-460619 GCF_000732505.1 Cyprinodon variegatus | reverse complement strand
ATTGGTAGATCATCTAATTTACATGCTTAAATCAAGGGGAAATGCACTTAATTTAAGAACCTTTTCCTGGTGTTTAGATCGTCTGGGCTTTTCTCTGCCTTTAACCCCCCAGGGTAACTGATCTTCAACACTCCAGCCTGTTTCTAATCCCCCTTCGCTGATGCACACAGCTGCTGGTGTGAGGATCAGCACCACAGCATAATGGTGGTTTCAGCGAGAACAGAGTTGATGTTTTCTTTCCCCTTCAGCCTGTCTGACACGGCTGCAGGAATGAGAGGAGCTGCACAAGCTGAACCCTCTAAATCAGGCGTGAACGTCTGCAGGACTCTGCTCCATAAACCCTTTTCCTGCTGGTAATGGTGGAGGTGAAACCGGAGAGCTGGGTGTAGAGTCATGAATCCAGATGTGCTGCTTCTCCCTCTCTCGCCCCGACGGGAAACAAAGAAGACTTGTCAGCTTGGGCTGCAGAGGTGGTGCAGCACAGAGATTCAATGGAGCTTCTGTTCTGTGTGGAAACAATTCGATTAGAGGTGAAGTCAGAGGAAGTTAAGAAAACTGTTTCTAATCTGTGAGGAGCCGAAATGCAACCAGCAAAGAAACACAGCGAAGGAGCAGGATGAGCTAAACGTTATCCAGGAATGATCAAATAAGATCATCAGGCATGAAGCACTGTAAATAAAAAAATGCACATTTTATTCTTATTCTCTTGGAAAACTGACTGACTGACCTGATCAGAGCAAAAGGAAAACGTTTAATTTATAGAAAAAATGACTTCAATGTTGTTGTACTATATATATATTTATTTATTTTAAGTGCATATTATCTTAGATTAAGGGTAAATACACTTGATTTAAGAATGATTTCCTCATTTTAAGTTGTTTTTGCAGTTTGACTGTTGATTTCTCTTTAGGATCTTAATTTTCTGCCTGCTGGTGTTTGTTTTTTTCTCTGCTGCTCTCAGTTCTTCCTCTGTTTCCTCTTTAGTTGGACTTTCTGTCCTGCAGCTCCTTTATTTCTGCTTCTTCTCAGCAGTACCTAGACGTGTTTCTTATTAGCTGTTTGTTTCTGACAGAAGCAGCGGCGGATCTACTGTAGGCTTCCTTCCGGGCGGATGTTTGATCCCAGCCAGAGAAGCTGGGACTCTGGTTCTGGGTTTGGGGAAAATTCTGGTCCAGTTCATTTAGTTCTGCTTCTGAACATCCCTTTAAATTCTGATCGAGTCCATTTTGGCTCCAGAAATCCCTCTAAAACGTCAAAATTACTTGAAAGCAGGAGAGTAAAAAAATAAAAATGGAAATAAAAGTGATGTCTCATATTTTTATCTACCCAAATCAAGGCATTTGAAGATCATTTAA
>NW_015151074.1:455780-457311 GCF_000732505.1 Cyprinodon variegatus | reverse complement strand
CGCATAACGAGGACTCTTGGAATCCGACCAGACCTCGGCGCCGCGCTATGACGTAATCGTCCTTCGAATCTGGCCTTCTGAGGACGCAGCCAACCTCTCTACAGACGCACGGCCCAACACAGCAGAGCGCCCTCCTCTGGACAAGACTCTGCGCTACATCTACACCTGATGGACAAAGGACATTCTTTGGAGGACCAGAATGTTCACATTTTGGACAAAGAAGACAGGTGGTTAGAGAGGATTTCAGCTTTCAAAAACCTTCAATGCAGCAATAGAGTTGATTCCTTCCCGCTATCATCGCAGCTCCAACCCCTTTACAGGAGAACAGAAGACCTCCCCTGTTCACCCAGGCCAACAATTCCCTTTAACGACCCCCCTTTCAGAGACATAGACAGGTATGGGGCATTGCAGGCTAATGAAGAAGTGAAGCGACCCCCATTCCAAAGGGGGGGACCCGTTCATCCATTTCTATTTGGATGTTTTCTAAACTAAAACCAGGCTTTGTTGGGCTGCTGGATAAAACCTGGAACTAAACGCTATTTCTGACATTTTGAACTGAAAAAGCTTCCTGGATGGAAGAGAAACGTCTTCAAAGTCCATTGGATTGATTTGGTTGTTTTTTAAATGTTTTAGAATGACCTGGATGACTGAGAATCTTCCCCAGCAGATCATTCATGTGATCATCTGGTGAAATTTGAAGCGTAAAGGAGAGCCGTCCTCTCTCTGCTTGGCCGACACAGCTGCACACATGTTCACTCATTCTACTTCCTGCCTCCTTTTCCTCTGGGACCAATAAGGAATGGTGGAAAAGGCCAGAATAAAGGCAGAGAACCAGAACCTCCTCGGCTCTGTGCATTGCTGATGTTTGGCTTCATGGGTTTCAGACACTAAAACACTGAAAGCAAAAATGTCCTGCTGCAAAGACCCAGAAGGAGGAAATAATCAGTTGAATTTATTGGCATCCAGGCTGTGATTTGCAGCATCTGTAGCATGTGGAAGACAATGGAGACGGACAGAAGATGATTGAACCAGAGAACTATAGGCTGTAGATGAAACCTTCATGAAGCTGCAGGAACCTCCTCATCAAATCTTTTCTTTCTGGTGAACATTTCAAGAATGAGCCAGTTCTTAAATGAAATGTATTTAGCCTTAATTTCAGCAGGTAAATACGATTATATGCCAATGGCATCAGTTTTTCTACTCTTAGATAATAAGATAATTAGATAATGTGCTCTTAAAATAAGACAATGCAATATTTTTTCTGATTTTAAATGTAAATTGTCTCAATTCAAGACAGAATTATTTATTGAGATTTTAATTTCCAACAGGCCTGCTGGTTCTGATCCAACCCGACGGGTCTGGTCAGGGGAAATGTGGATTAAAGCCGGGCGTACACTGTACCATATTTCCATTGGTTGCACTAAGCTTCAGCTCACACAGTATGATGAAACTGCAGGATTTAAAATTCACGGCTCACGATGCATGTTCTCAGACTGCAGCCTGATGCTCTGACGGTATCTACCTGCTCACA
>NW_015151074.1:447966-453049 GCF_000732505.1 Cyprinodon variegatus | reverse complement strand
CTATAGAGATAGCACTGGTCGTTAGAGGCTGATTGCCCCGCGTTAGGGGAAAAACATCGTACAGCGTTGTGCTGCTGTCAGTAATTCCTGCGTGTTGCATGCTTGCTGTGCTGTAAAGCGTCTGCTGTATTTTCTCCTAAAGGAGGGAGCTGCTTTTCCCAGAGATGGAAAAGGGAACAACAGAGAACCTTATAGGGGGCTCTACTGAGTGGCTATGCCCCCCCACTCTGCTATATGCCATAAAGTAAGGACTCTAATCAGTCTGCATTAGAGGCATTGTACCAGAACCCTGCAGGAAGACTTCCTCCTGCTTCACTGCAAGACTGAGAACGTAGAAGATGTCAGAAAGCGTCAGACTCCCAGGAGAAGTTCTCGCTCCACGTTCTGCTCCCCCCCCCCAAAAAAAAAGTAAAGCGTCACTGAAATGAGGGAGGAAAAGTGTTGAGCCAGGATTCATGCTGATTGCTGTTATTCATATGCAGTACGGTAACCATGGAGACGTGAGGCTTTGTTACAGTAAATGTGCTGCATGAAGGTTCATCTAATCTTTACATGCTCTCTGGGGCCATCTAGTGGTGAGAACCTAAAATTCTGCCTCATTCCAAGAAGTTCAAATCAATCCTCTGGACTTTGTTTCCAAGTCTGAAGACATTTCTCTTCCATCCAGGAAGCTTTTTCAATTCAGAATGTCTGGATTAGTGTTGAGTTCCAGGCTTCATACAGCATGTTGGTTTAGAAAACATGCAGATTGAAAGTGGAAATCCAGCTCCAGCCCTTAATAATGGGAGTCTTTAAGGTCGTTATTGGCCTGAAATACCAGATACTGGTCCATTCCTCTGAAAAGGCAGTCGTTAAGGGTCACAGTTGAGCTGGCTGACCTGGACAGGTATTCTGTTCCCCTGAATAGCGATGGGGGTTGAGTTGGTATAAGGAAGGAACACTGATCTCTATTCATTCACTGTTTTGCTGATAGCCTGAAACAAAGTGAAGCCACCGGCCGCCATATTGGTACTCCCCACTCCCATGGAGCCGCGCAGTAAAATGCCTCCCTGCAGCATTTTGGCTGCAGAAACCAACAGTTTTCTGTCTGCAGGAAGACGTTCCAGATAATTTCCCAGTCAGTGGATGAACTAAGCAATAAATCCATCTATAGCCAATGGATCCTATAGTTTAGTCTGCAGACTAACATTAGTCTGGCTATCTCAGACTAACTGGAAGACATTGACTGAGTTAGACACTGACATTGGGTCTAAGGTTAGAAAATAGAAAGTAGAGGAAATAGAAAGTCATTCACTGAAATGTTAATGTATTAACTCTTTATTAGGTGGATGATGCTGTAGTTTTTATAGAGTTTGTTGTATTTCTCATTTGAAAAAGTCATTAAATATATTACAGGTTATACTGATGGAGAAAAGCAACTGAAACATTTCTAAAGGCTGATGCAGATCTGGAATCATTCATGCACAATCTGCAAACAGGAAAATACTAAAGCATTAACAGACATGAACATTCAGTCTATATGTTACATCTTAAAATTCAAAAATGTAATTACCATAAAAGTGTAATAAATCCATGTATGTTACATGAACATCAATTTAGGTCTTATGGCTCATCTGTATTATTCTGCTCCGTTAACACATTAATTTAATTGTAATGGTTTGTATAATATGTTATATTACATGATTTATAGACTTCGTCATAATGACTCTGCAATGTGATGGGCCTATTTATTTATTCTAAGTTAAAGTTAATCTACTGCTGCTATGAAACAGCCAGTCTGTGTCGAAGTGATGAATTTATCTTTATTTTAAAAGTCTTAAGCCGCCTGTGTAATATTGAGGCTGGCCTATCTGTCCACTCTGCTCTCCTGCTCAGCTTCACCTCACCTGCAATCAGCCCTTAACTGGTTTCACCTGTTTATAAGCCCCGTTCAGATCAGCTACCTGTGCCAGATCGTGTTGAACCTACCGGTGAGAACCTTCCAGCCATCGCTTTGCAAACCTTTCTGTTACCGAGCCTGTCCCTGTTCTGCCTGCCTGGAACCCTGATTGGATCCGTCTCTGGATTTTGGGCTCTGTTTACGGACCTGGACCTTCCCTCCTGGATCTCCCTGTCTGTACTGGATCTGCTGAACCTGGACCCCTCTGCGTCTCTGGAAAGCCCCACTGGAAACCTCTGTCAAAGCTGTCTACGGGCCCCAGCAAACCCTGTCTGCTTCCAGACTCAGTTCACTGCCTCTAACCGGCTCTTCATGCTCCGGACCTCGGGAGTCAGGCTCCCCTTCGGGTGCAGCAGCTTGTCCTGAACGTTTAATGCTTCCTCCGTTCATTTCTCAAAGCCTGTAAAAGTCACTGACCTGTCTTGGTTGTATCTTGGGTCCGATTCCCGTACATTACACCCTGAACACGACAAACATCATCGTCGTTCGATGCTGTAGCGCACCGATTGTTTACATTGTGACCGGTCTAACTAGGGAGTACCAACATGGCAGCCGGTGGCTTCACTTCAACGACCAGCAATCCAGGGAATAAATAGAGATCAGTATGAAACAGTCAACTCTATCGCTGCATTGTAGTTTTGAGTCCCCCCCCTCTGTTTAAGGTTGGTCCCCCTGGATGGAAGGCAAAACGTCTTCAAGTTTAGTCCAGTGGATTGTTTAATTTTATGGACTGACTATGACCTGGATGACAGAGAGTGTAACCAGGGTTTCCACTCACTGACCATAAACAGAAGCTTCCTGCTGTGGGTCTAATAGAAACTCTCAGCAGAGCCTCACATCCTGAGATGAGCCTAAAGGTCGGTTCTCTTTTTTATGGCTGTTTTTATTTAGCAGGAATCTCTGCTCAGGTAAAACGTCTCTGATAAGCCAAACATCCAGAGGACAAATCATTTAAAGACATTTCAGCTCCATCTTTATAACCTGCTGCTTATTTCACTTCTCTGCACATTAAGAAAAAACCCAGATGACCAAACTGCTGTTTATTCCTCCCTGAAGACAGACGGACAAACAGAGCTGATGCTGAGCTGCAGCTCCATGCACTGGGTTTTATTTCAGGGTGTTGCAGGAAAAGAGGCTCAGTATCAGATTAAATTAATTATTCCCTTGGTCAGGGGGGGATTTACCCTTAAGAAATAATAGGCAGTTTCCGAGGGCCCCAAGTTCCTGGGTCGGTTAATACAACTACTCCTTGTTTGTGCACATTATGTTTTTGATAAAATCCTTTCTCTAAAATGCCATCAAAATGCTGGTAATATTAAGTGTGTCTCATTTAAAATAAAACAAAACTGAATCATCTTTTTTCAAGTGAATTTTATATAAATATCTTATTTTAATTTTTTTTTGTGATCAATTTTTCATTGTTTTTTCATATTTTGTACATTAGAGGAACAAGTGCACCAACCACAAGTAGTCAAAATTTTGTAAAGTGTATACAAATTTGTGTCATCAATAATAGAACACCCTTCCTCCCCACCCAGTGATAAATATCTTATTTAAAGAGTAAAAATGTTTATTCCATTAGCAGACCATCTCATCTCCCTTAATTTAAGAAATGTTTACTTATTTCTAGATTGTTTTTCCAGTGTTAAAACTTCTCTATGTGTAGAATCTGTAGTCTGTTTTATGTCTTCTCCATTCAGAGGGGCCCCTGCCGGTCTTTGCCTAGGGCCCCAAATATCCTAAATCCACCCCTGCTGTTGGTCGCTGAGCTTAAATCTGATCAAATGTTGATGATATGAACAGAAATCACTGAGCTCCTGTTGATCCACTTTAGGAAAATGTTTTTTAAAAAGAAGTTTTAATGAGTAAAAAACACAATAACCTAAAAATCAGCAGCTTTGGGTTGAAGCCGCTGCGGCGGCAGGTCAGCAGGCAGTGTCAGCAGATCGTCCACCTCCTCCTGCAGAGCTGCAGCCTTCTCATTCAGCAGCATCTGGAGGACAGACAGACAGACGTCAGGTCCGGACAGCAGGCTGCTTCTGATCTGGTGGGGGGGGCTTACCTTGGCGGAGGCCACCATCAGGAGCGCCTGCTTCTTGTACAGGTTCTGGATTGTTCTGCAGAGGACGGCCGGGTCAGCGTTAGCCAGGTGGCTCAGCGTCTTGTAGCCGGCGGCGTACAGCTGCTTTGCTCTGAACTGCACAGAAGGAGAACCATGAGGAGGCGGGAACAGAGCGTACCTGAGGAGCACAGGAGCCAGCAGCAGCACCTGACCTCCAGAACCCCGGCCACCTCCATCAGGGGGATGAGCTCGGCCGTCACGCAGTAGCTCAGACGCCGGGTCAGCTCGGTCAGCAGCGCTTTGAACGGCCACAGCTCCTCCAGCTCCTGCAGGAGGTCACAGCAGAGCTTAGCGGCTTAAAGGGACGGCGCGCTGATTTACAGCAACCAAACGAACCTCAGTGAAGTGCAGGACGCAGGAGCAGAAGGCGGAGGCGGAGCTGAGGAGGGTCTGCACGAAGCCTCGGCTCAGCTGGAAGCGCTCGGCCACGCTCCACACGTTGGTCTCCTTCAGCAGGGAGAACAGGACCAGAGCCAGGTACATCCGCTTCACCGCCACCAGGTCCGGGTTCTGAAACCGTCCACATCTATTAACCGCCATGCATGTTAGGAGGAGCATGCTGAAACACACGGTCCTACAGGAACAGAACCCCGCCCACAGAACCACCCAGAACATAAAACTACAGCTTCGTTTACGGTTACAGAAATCCTTCCAAAAGTATTCACACCCCCCCACAGCTCTGTGCATCAGGGCAGTGCTGGAGCGGGGCTGGATACTGCAGAGCAGACACGGAAAATAATCCACATTAATCAGGAGACTATCAATGATTTTTGCTTCCAAAAAAGTTCAAATCAACCCACAGGACTTTGTTTCCCATCTGCTGGAGGTTTGATGCAATCAGCTGGTTTTCCTTAGATAGAAAACTCAATTTAACTGGATGATCTGGTTAAATTGTCTCTGTAAAGTGACCTGAGATGACATGATGTGAATTGGTGCTACAGAAATAAACTGAACAGAATCGAAGAGGGAAGATTTGCCGTCGAACTTCTGGCCAGAGAAAAACCAGTAGGTGGCAGTAGTGT
>NW_015151074.1:445635-447240 GCF_000732505.1 Cyprinodon variegatus | reverse complement strand
CTTTGGCAATCTGATTATTAATCATTTAATTGAAAAATGATCGACAGATTACTCAATTAGCTAAATAACGGTTAGTTGCAGCCCTAGTCTCTACAGTTTGGAGGTTTTTCCGGTTGGATTTGAGCTGATTTCTCAGAAAGCGTCTTATTTCCCGGTTAGTTTGGTTATCAGGAGGTTCTACCTTCTTCACCGTCTGACCCGCTGCTTTTCGGGCCACGAAGCTCTCTGGGACTCCCACCGCAGCAGACATCTTCTGCTCCGAGGCAGACAGCAGGCTGAACTGCAGACAGGAAGCGGCGGGTTAGCAGAGCGCTAACGGCGTTAGCCTGTGGAGTGTGAGCGAGGTGCTGAACCTGTCTGAAGTAGACCATCCAGTCCGGGTTGCACTGAGGGACCAGCTCGTAGGGGGTCACCAGGTAGACCAGGTGCAGGTAGCTGTTGAGCAGCAGCCCCTCCAGACCTTTGGACAGGTCTCTGTAGAGAACGTCACAGTAGGCCAGATCCACTGACCCTGGACACACAGAGGGGGGAGGAGCTTCAGAGGACTGGCTCTGCTCTGATCTACCGGGACGCAACGCTTTGGGTCCTGCTTTACCTTTATAAGCCGCCCGGCCCAGTCTGGTGACCTGCAGAGCCGAGTCCGTCCCGGTGACGGCGATGAGCTCCTTCTCCTTCAGGATGTGGACGCTCTGCCGCACCACGTCCTGCAGACTCCTGTCCGCACAGAGCTGCTGCTGCTGCACAAACAGCAGCGTCCGCCGCAGGAAGGCGTCCAGCTGCTGCAGCGAGGAGGCCACCTGCAGCAACCAGAGGCCGGATCAGTCATCTGCTCACAACTACAGAAACAATCAGGTCTGATATTTAGGATCAGGTTTGGCTCTGAATAAAAAACTAAACGCTGGTTTTTCTGCCCTTTTTAAACACAATAAATAAATGTTCATCTAAATAAGGCATTTTTTCTTGAATTAAGGGGGTAAGTGAGACACTTTGCCAATAAAAGAAGATAATTTACATTTAAAATAGGAAAAGAAAATCACATTGACTTATTTTCAGAGGAAAAATCTTCACTCCATCTGTAGACCATCTTACCTAAATGCTCAAATTAAGGGGAAATACACTTAATTTAAGACATTCTACTGGTTCTAAATTGTTTTTGCCTTGTATGGAGCTGTGGTGGTTGTTGACCTTTGACCTGGTTCTGAGTTTCATCCGGTCCGACTCTCTGCAGACATGTTGTCCTTTCAAAGAACCTTCTTCCCATTTAAACAGCTGCAGTAATGGTGCAGCTTCAGTCAGGCTTCATACGCGACTATGACAGATTATTAGGGCAATTCAAAGACGGAAAATATTAAATACATGGAATTGAAATATTTTATTTAAAGTGGCATATTTACAAGAATAAACTCAAATATTTACTAAAAGAAAAAATACAAATAGAAGAGAAAATTATTAATAAGAAAAAACACGCAAATTAATGAGAGAAATGTAGCAAATTTGCAAGATGTAAACATGCAGAACATTGGAAGATTTTAATTAGCGTTGCTCTGATGCCATTTTCTGTCCCCCATACCTGGCTGTGCAGCATCGGCTGATACCGTCTGATTG
>NW_015151074.1:440059-442425 GCF_000732505.1 Cyprinodon variegatus | reverse complement strand
GAGATCAGCGCGGATCGTTACCAGTTTCCTGTCCTTCTCCTGCAGGATGAGGACGCTCTCCCCGATGGTGTCGATCCCGGCCCGACCGGCCCGCCCCACCATCTGCTTGTACTGACTCCTCTTCAGGAAGTCGACGCCGACGTACGGTGAGCGCAGGATGACCCTGCAGGAGGGAAGGTCAGAGGTCAGACGGGAGCAGCTGACCCTGCAGGCTGCAGACGCACTTTAAGGTTCTCCTCTGACCTTCGGGCCGGGAGGTTGATCCCTGCTGCCAGGGTGGAGGTGCAGGTGAGGAGGCAGAGCACCCCCCCAGAGTAGGCCTCCTCGATCAGCTTCCTCTCCTCCGAGGTCAGCCCGCTGTGGTGGTAGGCCACGCCGTACGGCACCGTCCTCCTGAGCACCGGACACATGGAGCCGTTCCCGCTGTCCTTCAGCTCTCTGAGCAGGGCGGCCTTCTCCGCCTCACGGTGCTGCAGGAACTGCCTGAGGAGACAGAGGAGCTGAAAGGCAGCAGGAGGCGCAGCCATGCAGGGAGGAACGGCGGGGAAATCCACTCACTCCTTCAGATACTTGCAGATCATCCCTGCCACGTTCTCGCAGTTCTTCTTGGTGGGACAGAAGACCAAGCAGGAATGCAGCGGGATGACTTCAGTCACCAGAGCGATGATGTGATCCGGGTCCATCTTCTGCATGGAGCTGGAGTACTGCAGCAGGAGGAGGACACCGTCAGCCGGCCGCCATGTTTGAAACCCGGAGGAATCGGAACTCACTTTAAAATTGAGCGTTCTGGAGAATCTGAAGCCGTTCTCCTCCTTTGGGTCGACCTCATAGATGGTGTCGTTCAGTTTAACGTATTCCTTCAGCTGAACCTGCGAATGAACGCGGGACATCAGAGTCATGGAGCAGCCGCCATGATGCTTCCATTAACCGCCTGTCAGGCAGCGGCGGCCCGCCGCTCTGACTTCCTGTTTGCTGTAGAAGCGTTTCTCCGTCATCAGACAGAAACTGACTGACTTACTGGCCTGAAGTCATTGGTGTAATTCTCTGCCCCCAGAAACGTCTGCAGATCCCTGATGTTTCCCAGAGTGGCGCTCATCCCAACGATCTGGGTGGCTTCTGGAACGACACAGGATTATTTCTCACCCACTCATCCATTCATTCATTCATCCATCCATTCATTCATTCATCAGACCCTGCAGGAAGCTGCTTACTACTCATGAACAGAACTTTGGCCAGAGTCATTTCGATCACCGCCCCCCTGCTGCCGTCGCCCAGCATGTGGAGCTGCAAAGACAGCACAACGCGTCAGAGCTGTTGCTGTTGCCATGGTGACCTCTGAACTGACGGGACGTTCACCTCATCGACCACCAGCAGCCCCAGGTCCTCCAGCCGGCCGCCTTCTATCAGAGAGTTGACCAGGCTGTGCGCCTTCTCGATGGTGGCGACGTACAGCGACCTCCTGCTCCTTCTCTTCACGGGGGGAAAGCGGCCCTTGCTGCCGGCGTATTCCTCCACCATGAAGTCTAGTTCCAGGCCGAAGTTGGCCAGGCCGCGCACCTGGGGAGGAGACCGACGTGAAACGAAAACTTTAAAAACTACTTCTCTAAGGAAATTAGCCGTTTTCTTAGGTTTTTGTTAATTTTTTCTTCCAGCCGAATCCAAATGATCAAATATTTCTGCTAACTTCCAGCAGGCCAATAGAAACGCGTCTAATCTGGAAAAACTAAGAGAATAAAGTGTGTAAAATCAATATAAAACAAGGAAAAGTTCCTCTCAAAAGCCTTTATAAATGAAAAGCTTTAATTTCTGGATCTTTTAAATTTTAAAAACAGGATCTTTGTCTTCAGCCATAAAGCAGATCCCTGCTCCTCCTTCAGTTTTCAATCCTGTTAAAGAAGCAGAGAACTTTGAAGGCCTCTGGCTGCTGACCTTAATGGCCGCCGTCCTGCAGGCTGTGGCCGTTTTACCTCCTCAGTACGGCTCGGCAATTAGTTGCCCTTGCAATTGTTTCCTGTCAGGGATAAAGTGTGAAATATGTGTTTTTATCCTCTCTTTCCCAAAGTTGCTCCCATTTTCCATGGAGACAAAGGCAGCACTAGAAAACGCCTTGACCTGGGCAGCCAGGTAACCGCCCCCCCTCTCAGCCCCCCCCAGCCTAATATCATCACAAAATGCAATATTTACATCTAGGACTGGAAAAAAAAAAAGAAATCAATCGATTTCTTTACATTTTAGCCATATCGATTTCTCTGGAATGAGATCAGTTCGTTTCATAGTGACATGAGTCACGTTCACTGTCAAATGAGCAGCGTGTGCAAATGGCGACACACGTAACAAACCACTCAGCGAGTCTGATGTCTGGAAAC
>NW_015151074.1:434721-438043 GCF_000732505.1 Cyprinodon variegatus | reverse complement strand
ATTTTGAACTGAAAAAGCTTCCTGGATGGAAGAGAAACGTCTTCAAACTTGGAAACAAAGTCTAGTCGATTGTTTTTAACTCTTTTGTGACGACTATGACCTGCACACTGCAAATGGACCAGCAGGCTTTAAAGGTCATGGAAGAACTGAAACCCTGGAGCGAAACATCAGCCTGTTTGCCCTTTAATGCAAAGAAAAATCGCAATTTGATTGAAAATAATCGCTATTTAGATTTTGGGCGAAATAGTTCAGCCCTACTCCTCGGTACGACTCCAGGCTCCTTCCGGGGCTGCGGAGGACTCAGACCTGTGGAGGAGCGGGCGCTGGTTTACCTACCTTCTCCTGCACCAGTGAGATGTACGGCAGGATGAACAAGCAGTCCTTCCTGCGGCACAGCAGCTCCCTGAGGATGAGGATCTCTGCCACCAGGGTCTTCCCTCCACTGGTGGGAAGCGAGTAGATCAGGTTCTTCCTCTGATGAACGCAGTCCAGGTTCAGACACGTCTCCTGCCAGTCTGGGAAACAACAGCTTTGATCAGTCATGTCCTCAGATGGACGCTAGGATGAATGATGGACGCCTCGCTGAGCGCCCATGTTCTCACCGTATAACCTCTGGATTCCTCTCAGCCTCAGCATCAGCTCTTTGACTTTCCTGGGGAGGCCGAAGAAGGGCCCCAGGTCAGCGGCCTCTGCAGAGATGGCCTCCATGGCCTCGCTGATCTCCTTGGAAATAACCGCCTCCTTCAGCGCCGCGGAGCGAGGCGCAGCAGCAGGAGCCGCTGCGTTCCCCAGCATGGCCTCCTTCAGCTGCTCCGCCATGCTCTTCCTCACCCCGCCACGCCTCTTGGCCCCCTCGGGTTCCTCGATCCCAGCGGCCCCGCCAGGAGGCATCGGGGTCGCCTTGGCGACCTGCAGCCGGCTCCTCTTTGCCTGATCCTGGATCTGCTCCTGGAACTGCAGCTGGCTGGGGGGTAGGTCTTCCAGCTCGTCGCCCAGGGGGGCGGCGGAGCAGGACATGGCGTCCGTGGAAGGGGGCGGAGTCCTGAAGCCCTGCAGCTGCTGTGATTGCAGTCTCTCACGCTGCTCTGCATCGTCCAGCCGTGCCAGGATGGAGCTGTCCTCCAGGATGCTGTCATAGTCCCCGAACAGATCCTCACTGTCGCTGCAGAACTGCCAGCCAAACACAAGAAGAAGAAGAACATTGGTTATGTCTGTCTAGTCTAGATCTATAACCTGCCTTCATCCTGCCCCAGTGGACCCCACCCTACCTCCACAGCTGCACTTTCTGCCATGATGCTGCTGCAGGGGGCGCATGGCGCTGACCCCCCTCCTCCCCCTCGGACAGGTGTCAGGTGAGCCTTCAGAGCGTCACGCGGCCTCTTCCTCGCGCAGACTCGTTTGATTTTGACGTGGAGCCTCACTGAGCTCATCCCTGCGTGGGTTCACCTCGGAACCATCCTTCAGCCCGGAGGTCCGGCCGGTCAGACCATCAGCCCAACCCGAACCCACCGGAAGCGCTAACGATGCTAGCTACAGTTAGCCGGAACCACGCGCCGCTGGCGACAGAAATAAACCGATTAAATCAAATTAATATTCTAACTTGACTTGAATAAAAGGACTAAGAAGCTCCAACCGCTCAGCACGTTCAAACGTACGACTGGTGACGTCAGACGCGGAGTAACGATGATTGGTGGAGAAGTCCCTCCGTCACGTCCGGTTTCCGGTTGCTGGTGTTTGGAACCCAGAGGAAATTTTTATGAAATTAAATCATTATTATTTTATAAAGATGATTAAAAATATACAAACTACAGAGAAACAACGAGAAAAACCGGTCTGATCCGGTCAGGGATTCATCTATCTGTTGTTACCGACCATCATAACAAAATTCTTTATTTTGACTTTCTTGGTGGAAAAAAAAATAAAAAATAAAAAATTGAATTTCTTTTTAAATTAAACTATTATCAACTTATTTAACCATCATAGTAAAAGGCTCACCATGAGATTTCTCCTTAGAAGAAGTTGTCAATCAAAAAAAGTTATTTTTATTACCCTGATTTTGAAAGGGGATTCATAATAATAATAATAATAATAAATAAAATAATAATAAAAATGCAATCAAGTATCGATTAATTCCTCAAATGAAACAGTGAAATGTCGTCAAAAATTTTTATAAAATATTTTATAAATTTCCCCATAAATATTTGGATATAAACACAATAACCTGAAATTATTCTAAAATACATTTAGACATTCTTTGTTACATATTGATGTTTGCTTGATGCTGAGTTCAACGCTTTAATTAAAAAGCTGGTTTAACATAAAGAACTGCCCTTTCTGTATATTTTAGAAATGTCCATCTCTTCCTGTTTTTATCTTTGGAATAACAACACTGACTGTGACGTCATGTATTGAGTAATATGAAACGTGAGTTAATTATTATTTTGTGATTGTTGTTTAATAGAAACACATGCGCGAATAAATGTAATGTTTTTACCTTTTAAAGTATTAAATAAAAAGAAGTGCGTCCGGAACTAAAGCGGCGTTGCCAGTGTTTCCTGTCGTCCCCCTGCTGCTTCCGGTCCAGTGTCCGCTCAGAATGTTGTGCCTCAGAGGTCTCCGCAGGATCAAGGCTGCCGCGTTTCTCCAGAGGAACAGCGGTGAGTGACCGAGTCCCAACCGGTCCGAACCGGTTCCCCCTCTCCTGAACCCAAACCTGGCCGGTTTGTAGAACCGGAACCCTTATTGGGTCTGATCGGACCGTTGTTCTGTTCCCCCCGCAGCTCACAGGAGCCTGTCATCGGCTGAAGCGCTGCAGGATGAGCCGGTGGGTGAGGTACGGTGAGGAAGCTCTAATGTCCGCCGCTAGAGGCAGAAATAACGGGATGTTTTTCTGTGCAGCTCCTGAAGGCGGAGGGTCCATCCAAGGAGCCCCAGAGGGGCTGCGTCCTCTGCAGCGTCACCGTGGACTTTAAAAACATCCAGGTGAGAGCGATGGCGGCAGCTCCGCTGAGCTGATTGGTTGATCCTGTCACTGAATACTGACACCTGCTGGACATTTGCAGACACTACAGGCAGCTTCTGACAGGCTAAAGTCAAACTGATTTGATGACCTATATATAAAATCATATTTAAAACCATTGTTATCGTTGATGTATAGTATTAATATTTTAGTTTAAATTGAAAATATGTTTGATATTTTCAGAAAGATTTTTTAGACAATTCATAAATTTGAACAGATAACCGAAAAATTTAAATGAGCCTGTGAGACTAGGATTTATTCTTTTAAGATAAGAACAGGAAGAGCAGCAAACTAAGAGTCAAT
>NW_015151074.1:431864-433593 GCF_000732505.1 Cyprinodon variegatus | reverse complement strand
CTGGGTATGCTGGTCTGACAGAACACCTGTCAGACCAGCATACCCAGCAGCAGACACACGTCACGCACCCCCTCCTCCACACGCTGCTGTCTGTGTGGTTGATTCGGAGCGTTGGGGGCGGGTGTTACTTTAAATAAACCGATCATCTTCCTGTCCTCACATGCTGCTGGCCTAAGTGGCGAGGCCGGCGCTTCGGGAATATTCCTGGCTCTCCCCATGGCCGGTCCGGGTTTGAGTGTAGATCTGTTTACCTAGAATGTCCAGCCATTAACTGATTTATTAGTTTCTGATTTCTGACCCGTTCTCCCTCCTTCCTTCCTCAGCTGCTGTCTCAGTTCATCTCTCCTCACACAGGCAGGATCTATGGCCGACACATCACAGGTGAGCCGCCGCCGCCGCCGCTGCTGGCCAGTAGTGATGGACGCTCTCACTCAGTGTCTCTGTGTCCCTCAGGGTTATGTGGACAGAAGCAGAGGGAGGTGTCCAAAGCCATAAAGAAGGCCCACTCTCTGGGTAGGTGTCCTCTGTGGGAGTGGGTCTGCAGAGTGCAATGACTGTGCAGCTGCAGGTCGACCAGCCGACCCGTCTCTGCTCAGGACTCTAAATGTGACCATTTGATCCACTTTGCTTCTTGGTTCTGATCCCAGATGGTAATTATAGTTTGTTTGACCTGCAGGTTTCATGCCGGTGACCCACAAACATCCTCAGTTCATGAAGGATCCCAGAATCTGTGGCATCAAACATGTGGATTAGAGCAGCAGGACGGTCTGGCTGTTGACTCCAGAACTCTGCTTTGTTTACATTTAACTCTCAAACATCTCCTCTTGTCGTCTTCTCTTCTGTTCGCATCATTTTCATCCAAAATAAAAGAAATAAACAAACTGCCTTTCGGTTGATGAGAGTGGAAATCAGAGCGGATGAAGTTCTGGTTCATAGAGATGTTAACAAACTGACTGAATACTGACACCTGCTGGACATTTAAAGCCACTACAGGCTGTCTTTATTGAGCAGAAATCTAATTGACACAGTTTGGCAGCTGAACTTGCTTTAATTCACAAATGATATGTGAAATAAAGCAAGTTCAGCTGCCAAACTATGAAATGGAAATACATGTTTGTATTTGTGTGACAGAAATGCATTGGGGAATATTTTTTTCAGGTGGAAGAACTATTTTAAATGTATGGAAGAAACACTATCTCATTGAAATCTGCCTCTTTTTTTACACAGAATTTCAAACACTGGATTTTTTACACATTGAATTCCTTAAACTGAATTTATATCTGGTGAAAATTTAAATGCAAAAAAGTTCAGCTGTGAATGTGTTTGCATTGGTTAGAAGCTGCTCGACTGCAGATTGCTTTGGCTTTACTTCACCTGAAGGTCGAAACATTTGCAGGCAACATTTTTGCAGCTGAATTTTCACCAGATAGAAATTCAGTGTAAGAAATTTAATGTGTATAAAAAATAAAAATCAGTCTTTAAAATTCAGTGTACATAAAAAGGCAGATTTCAGTGAGACAGTTTTTCTTCCATATAAATGTCACCATGTCTGATTTATAGGTCATTAAACTAAGAAAAGAAAAGAAAATATTTAGCCTGACCCAATCTTTTTTCCAAAATAAACACCATGGAAACTCTGGATGAACCCTCAGACTTTATACACTGACCGGCCACTTTATTAGGTACCCCATGCTAGTAACGGGTTGGACCCCCTTTTGCCTTCAGAACT
>NW_015151074.1:430187-431129 GCF_000732505.1 Cyprinodon variegatus | reverse complement strand
CTTTTTCGGACCATTCTCTGTAAACCCTAGAGGAGATTGTCTTGACCATGTCTACATGCCTAAATGCACTGAGTTGCCGCCATGTGATTGGCTGCTTAGAAATTAAGTGTTAACGAGCAGTTGGACAGGTGTACCTAATAAAGTGGCCAGTGAGTGTAGATCCACATGTTGACTAGAACTCAAGCAAATTTGGGCTGAAAAAGTTGAAGCATGTTTGTTCCATAAAGGTTTTAGTGAGCAGTTTGCCAGGCAGCGGTGCCAGAAGTGGCCAAATTATGCAAACATGCATTTTTCTCTTCATAAAAGGGAATCTGGTCAGACAAATATGCTGATTTCCATTATTGGAGACCTTCTGCATGAGGCAAAGCCTTTGGTCCAAAGATTTAGTTGTTTCATTTAAATTTACCAATAAAATCACCAAACTGAATAGAAAATAAGAATAGAGCAGCTCATGGAACGCATGCCGGTATCGTCCCCTGAAATGGTCTCACAATGACCTCTGACCCCCGTGGAAAGGTCTGAGCCTCTAGTTTCCAGTGATGGCGGCCATTAGGGGGCGGGGCTAAAAAATAATACCTGCTGTTGCATTACTCCCACAGAGTCACACGTCAGGTAGAATTTTAAATCTCATTTTATTTGTTTACGCAGCTATAAAACAAAAATATTTCTGAAAAAATAATTTTCAAAGATGTTTCAGAAATTTTAAAACCTGATTTGAAAGGCGTGTGGATCAAACACCATGTGACTGTTTCGGCCATTTCTATAAATAGATCAACATGACCAGGCTTCAGGGGTTAACAGACTAAACTGAGACTGATTGGATGATTTATAATGATCTAAGCTGTTGTTCTTCGCTACGATGGATTATTTCATATCTATGTTTTAAATTGGAAATTTTTGATATTTTTAGTTGCAATCCATAAATGTGAACATATGAATAAG
>NW_015151074.1:425827-427621 GCF_000732505.1 Cyprinodon variegatus | reverse complement strand
CATGAAGCTTCATGTCGCTACCTACTGGTGGAGAGCAGAACTACAGCTAGTAATATATTCTGGGACTTTTTGCAATTGTTTTTCTTTTTCCCATTTAAGTTCCTTTGAAATTGTTAATGATTGGTCTGTATAATGAAATCTTGCCTTCCTTTTTTTGTGTGTAAAATGTCTTAGATAAGAGAAAATCATTTAATTCACAGTTTTTTTGCCGTTTTAGTGAAATTAGCTCAAGCAGAAAGTGGAAGTTTTTGTGCAAATTGGGCAATGATGAGCAAAATGAAAGGTGTTAGTCATTTTTATTCAGACATGATAGTTTTTCTACAGATTTTGGTTTTAATCGGGTTGGTATTTATGTGTTCAACTACTCCTTTGGCAAAACCGACCAATCTAGTGTTTCTACCCAGTCTATGTTTGTAGAAGGGCAACCAATACAAATTAGCCACATTAGCTAGAATGCTTGTTAAGGACACTGCCTGGCCAAAAAAAAAGGTCACTCACTCTAACACTTTGTTGGACCGCCTTTAGCTTTGATTATGGCACGCATTCGCTGTGGCATTGTTTCGATAAGCTTCTGCAATGTCTAAAGATTTATTTCCATCCATTGTTGCATTAATTTTTCACCCAGATCTTGCACTGATGATGGTAGAGTCTGACCGCTGAGCAAAGCCCTCTCTAGCACATCCCAAAGATTCTCAATGAGGTTGAGGTCTGGACTCTATGGTGGCCAATCCATGTGTGAAAATGATGAGTCATGCTCCCTGAACCAGTCTTTCACCATTGAGCCCGATGAATCCTGGCATTGCCATCTTGGAATCTGCCTGTGCCATCAGGGAAAGTCCATTGATGGAATAACCTGGTCATTCAGGATATTCAGGGAGTCAGCTGACCTCATTCTTTGAACAAATACTGTTGCTGAACCTAGACCTGACCAACTGCAGCAACCCCAGATCATAACTCCGCCCCCACAGGCTGGTACAGTAGGCACTAGGCATGGTGGGGGCATCACTTCTTACCCTGATTGGTCCATCACTCTGGAACAATCTGGACTCATCAGACCACATGACCTTCTTCCATTGCTCCACAGCCCAATCTTTATGCTCCCTGCAAATTGAAGCCTTTTTTCCCGGTTAGTTTAACTGATTAGTGGTTTTCTTACGGCTCCAGAGCTGTTCAGTCCCAATCCCTTGACTTCCCTTCGCATTGTGCGTGTGGAAATGCTCTTACTTTCAGTATTTAACAGCCCTGAGTTCTACTGTTTTTCTTCGATTTGATCTCACCACACGTTTAAGTGATCGCCGATCACCATCATTCAGGATTTTTTCCCGGCCACATTTCTTCCTTGAAGATGATGGGTCCCAACTATCCTTCCAGGTTTTAATAATGCGTTGGACAGTTCTTAACCCAATTTTAGTAGTTTCTGCATCTCTTTAGATGTTTTCTCTGCTTGATGCAGGCCAATGATTTAACCCTTCTCAGACAGACCAACATCTTTTCCACGACCACGGGATGTGTCTTTAGACATGGTTGTTTAGGAAATGGCGACTTTTTTTTGGGCAGGCAGTGTATTATTGCAACTTTCAAAAGTCTGAGGCGGCGCTCAAACCATCAACCTCAGGAATGGAAGTCAATGTCATCCAACGGTGGTCACTAGAAAGCAACACCCCTTAAAACTAATGTTACATCTCTAACCAGCGGCTTTGGATCATTACATTGTTTGATCTAACTAAAATAATCCAGTTAGACTGGCTGGAAAAACAACCAATCTATTCTTAGAATCTATCCAAACTCCAACAT
>NW_015151074.1:423985-425019 GCF_000732505.1 Cyprinodon variegatus | reverse complement strand
CACTAGAAAGCAACACCCCTTAAAACTAATGTTACATCTCTAACCAGCGGCTTTTGATCATTACATTGTTTGATCTAACTAAAATAATCCAGTTGGATTGGTTGGAAAAACAACCAATCTATTCTTAGAATCTATCCAAACTCCAACATGTTGACTGAACGTTGAGGCTGTTTAGATGCCTGCTGAAGTTCCCCATGATCTGAAACACTTCCTGCTAACAGAGGCTTCCACACTCCTCAAGTTTGACTTTATGATGCATGTTCCACCTTATAAATCTTTAAATATTTATTTAACTAAAAATAATCTGTTTTTCTTGCTTCCTGAAAATTGAAAATGTTAGGGAAGACTAAACACAATGAGCCAAAAGTAAATAAATAAAACAATTTCTACAGGAGATTCATTCTGGAACATTAAAGATTTTATTCATCTGAGAAACGGTGGAAAAAATAAAGATTTCCATAAAAATAAAGTCAGACCTCCTGGAGTCTGGGTCCATGTGGTTCATGATGGGGAGCTGCTCCTCCTCCGTTTCCTCCCCCTCCCCTGCAGCTCCTCCCTCTGCCTCTTCCCACGGCTCTCCTCCTGTTCGGTGTCCTCGGCGTTCTGAGGTGAAGCGGTTTTATCTGGAACCGGGACGGCCTGCAGGTCCAGAGTCTGTGTGAGGAAGAGGGGGGCGGAGCCTAGCAGCGCTCTGACGGCCTCCAGCAGCAGCTGGTTCCTCCTGGGCTGAGCATCACCTGTGAAAACAGCCAGTGAGGACGGACGCCGGAGTCCAGACAGCTGCAGGCGCCGCCGCCGCGTCTTACCTCCTGCTAAGCTCTGCTGCTCCTCAGCACCTCCTCCTGCTGAGCCCTGCTGCCGAGCTCTGAGCCTCCTTCTAAGGGCTGAAACCTCCAGCTGAAGTTCTTTGACGGATCGCTCGCTCTCCTCCACCTCTGCACAGACTTTCTGTCCACAAACAGAGAGAAGGACGACATGAAGATCTACCAGCCTGGTTAGGAGAACACAGCCCTCAGGGGAGGGAGGGAGGGAGG
>NW_015151074.1:421292-422563 GCF_000732505.1 Cyprinodon variegatus | reverse complement strand
GAGGAGGAACTAAGTAGAGGAGGAGGAACTAAGCAGAGGAGGAGGAACCATGCAGAGGAGAGGGAACCACGCAGAGGAGGAGGAACTAAGCAGAGGAGGAGGAACTAAGTAGAGGAGGAGGAACTAAGCAGAGGAGGAGGAACCATGCAGAGGAGAGGGAACCACGCAGAGGAGGAGGTGGAACCACGCAGAGGAGGTGGAACCAGGCAGATGCTGAGAACCTTCTCAGGCTCCTTCATGCTCCTCACCTGCAGCTCCTCCTGCAGAGACTCGTTCATCTTGTTGATCTCCTCCACCTCCCTCAGCAGCCCGATGGGGGAAAAGAACTTGGGCCTGGAACAGAAGGAAGGAGGTTCAGGAGGAGAACCAGGACAGGCGTTGGGTGTGAGATGCTGGAGAAGCGGTACCGGTGTTTCTTCATGGTGAGGCTGTAGCCTGAGGCGGAGCACGGAACAGACGCCTTCCAGTAGCCCTGCTGCTCCAGCAGACCCAGGTTGGTCACCAGGACAGGAACGCTCATGAAGCGCCTGCACAGAGGAGCAGACGGTGAAGATCCTGAACCTCCACCCATCTGCCGAGGCCAGACACCATCACCTGCTGCAGGAGGTGAAGGCGGAGTACTCCATCCGGTGGGTGGAGTCCGTCTGAGTCACTCTGCTGGACGTCAGCAGGAAGAAGATCATGTGAGGGTTCTGAAGAACCGCCTTCAGCTTCTCGTGGACCAGCTTCTCCCTGAAGGTCATGTGCTGCTCAGAGTTCCTGCGCTGCCGGTACCAGCCCACCACGCTGTCCTGAACATCAAAGCTGCAGTCAGAACCGGTCAGAACCAGAACCCGTTACATTCTGCTCAACTGGTCGGTTCCTGAGGCTGTGGAGCTAAACTGGACCAGAAAGATTAACCAAAAGGAAAGACGTGGGGGCGGGGCTTAGATGGCATGGCTGGGGGAAAATGGCTGACAGTTGAGGCGCATGGAGAGGATATTCCCAGATGCTGCATTCAGGAACTGTTGGAAACTAGAAATGTCTTTAAAACATCATTAATATTCAATGTTTATCTGATTGGTTTTGAAAAGTAACCGGATCTAAACTCCACAGAGGATGTTTGAGGTGTAACTTCTTCATCCTTCCACTTCTCAAAAGGATGGATGATGAATGGGTGGATGTTTGACGGATGATGGGATGGGTAATGGATGGACACTCCCAGTGGGCCTCAGCAGATGGCCGCTAACACTGAGCCTGGTTCTGCTGGAGGTTTCTTCCTGTTCAAAGGG
>NW_015151074.1:414564-419402 GCF_000732505.1 Cyprinodon variegatus | reverse complement strand
TAAAGCAGAGAGACCTCCACCTTAAAGCACAGACCTCCACCTTAAAGCAGAGAGACCTCCACCTTAAAGCAGAGAGACCTCCACCTTAAAGCACAGACCTCCACCTTAAAGCAGAGAGAGCTCCACCTTAAAGTTGCGGTTCCAGGACAGTAACAGGATGGAAGATATTTACAGTCTAGATAAAATTGTGGATCTTCGGTTTATGGAGAAGTAAACTCTATTACTTCATCATTTGTTGATTAGAACAAATCACAATAAATTCTGATTTATTTCTCTGTTCCTTTTTTGTGGTTTCTGATGTTTCATATCATTAAACTTTGGAATTATAAACTCAGATTATGAGATCAGAACTTTTTTCTCTACCTTTCAGCAAAACAAAAGGATTCAAGTGGGAAATAAACCATAGAAATACTTCAGTTAGATTTATAAAATAAGCCGAATAGATCTACAGTGTGTTCCAGGACTGATGAGACATCTGATCGGTTTCTCCTGCAGCCTTTCTGTCTCTGGGAAGCATTTCTCTCAGACCTGAAGCATCTTTCTACGGAGTTTGGTGAGTTAGCTTGGCGCTGCTGTCCCGTTAGCGCGTCTATGACAAGTTAAGAAAAACTTCCTCACCACGTCCGAGTCGCTGTTGACATGTTGGAACATGAGAGAAGCTAAAACTGTGCCTGAAATGCGGACATTAGGCTCCGACATGACGCCTAGAAGTTCAACACGAACCGCCGCGTCCTTCTTCAGCGCTGCTCTGAGCGGCGGGCGGTCGGCCGCTCAGCGCAGCGCTGCCCCCTACCGGACTGGAGGAGGTGGAACCATTATTAGCTCAGCTTGGATTGCTTTTTATTTTTCACATATTTTTTAACTATGGTATGATTGCTACTCCATATTTATTCAGTTATTTTACCTAAGGAATATAATTCACCGAAACAAAATAAAACAAATCGGATATTTATTTCGAATAACTGATAAAAAGAGCTTCCAATTCAAAACAACAAGGACTTTTAATATCACATTTGATGAGTAGATTCTAATTAATCAGCCAATGTGTTACTAAAACTGAAATGCTAAATCAATCTCTCTTTCTTTGTTTCTTTATTTCACACAAAGTCCACAATAATATTTAAAATATACACATAAACAAACAAATATTTCAGGGGGAATGTCACAATAAACAAGGACACTCAGGAGGAAACTCAAACTGACAGACAGATATTCTGAGTGTCATATCTATACAGATATATTCTACTCATTCACATGTGTTCTACATTAAATTGTCCAGAATGTTTAGTAGGGAACAGATTGATATAGTTTTATTTTGTCCATTTTGGTGAAAAAACACAACAAAGTCTGGCTTTTTCTTTGTTTTTTTAGAAATCTTAATTTATGCAAGTGAAATTTAGCCAAGATAATTAAGAGAAAACCCATTCTATTTGAAAACCAAAAAGAACCTTTTCCCAACGAAGTAGAAAATGTTTTTAAATATTTGGATCCAGAAAAAGTCAGAAAGTCTTAGAGTTTGGATCAAACCAGAACAAATGAGTGGAAGAAGATCTCAATAAGTGCAGCTCACAATAATATCAGATTGGAGCTTTTTAAGGTAGTTTTTGGCAGGATAAATCCTGTGAAAGAGTTTGAATGAAACTTCCTTCACCTTGTTAGTGAGGAGAAAGTGATCAATTAACAGCCAAGTCTGTTTCCAGGACACAGCAGCTAAACGGTTCCAATGACAGCAGGAAGAGACGGCATCTCTCTCTGAAAGAGGGATCTGACTGACATATTGTTCTTACGGAGACATAAGCTGAGACATATTTAGCCAACAGAAGGAGATGAAAAAGAACCGCTTCCTGGTCTCTGTCTGAATAACCTGCAGATCCCAGTTTAATGGCAACAAAAACCTTTATGAATACATAAAGAAATCCTTCCTTCCTTCCTTCCTTCCTTCCTTCCTTCCTTCCTTCCTTCCTTCCTTCCTTCCTTCCACTTTTTCTGATCAGGTAGAACTAAAATATAACAAGCTGCTAATGTAATAATCTATTGTTGTTATGTTAATTATTGTTGAATAAATGTTTTGTTTTGTTTTCTTTCTTTCTTTCTTTCTTTCTTTCTTTCTTTCTTTCTTTCTTTCTTTCTTTCTTTCTTTCTTTCTTTCTTTCTTTAGGTCGTGTTTTCTGGTCCAGATCTTAAAGCGGTCCAGCTCTCGTGACGTCGGCGGGGGGCGTGGCCTCTGCCCCCCGGGCGAACAGCCAGCTGTTGCGAAGGAAGCAGCCGGACATTGGACCGGACTCCCCGCTGCTGCCTGTCAGGTCTGTTCTGCCGGTTCGGTTCGGTTCGGTTCGGTTCGGTGGTTTTTAGCTCAGGTTCGGTGTTTTCCTCTAACGCTGCCTTTGGGTCATGATGAACTTCTGTTGTTTATCCAGTTATTGTGTAACATGCTGTTCTGATCTAACTGCTGCTGTTTGCAGAAAAATGAATATTTTACTTTTTCAAGAAAACAATGAAAATGACCTTTACTGTTTTATAGAAGCTGATAATAGAATCCAGTAGATCTAGATATGTAGACTTTACCTAAAAAAAAGATCTTGGTAGATTTTTTTTTGTTACAAGAAATACAGATTTTGTTATATTCACCTTTTAACTCAACAGTACGAAATCCAATTCTATTCAGTTTATTTCTATAGCTCCAATTCACATCACATCATCTCAGGTCACTTTCCAGTTCACCAGATCATCCAGTCAGATTGATTCAAAGTTTTCTATCTAAGGAAAACCAGCTGATTGCATCGACTCATTGACTCTTCAGCAATCCCTCACACTAAGCATGCTTGTAGCGACAGTGGAGAGGAAAAACTCCCTTTGAACAGGAAGAAACCTCCAGCAGAACCAGGCTCAGTGTGAGCGGCCATCTGCTGAGGCCCACTGGGGTTCAAGGAGACAGAAGCAGACATAGAAAAAGAAGCATAGATACAAAAGGCAACTGTCAACCAGCTCCACAGGCGGCCCCGTCCAGGAAACACACAGCCAGGCAGACGAGCTCCGAGCCAGCTCCCATGTCAGAGGATGAAGAGAGCACATCCAGTTAGTCACAGTCAGAGAAACAGGACTACACTGGAAAACAGGCCAAGCTCCAACATCTAGAAACAAAGGTGTTGATGGCAGCAGCACAGCTGATATTTCTCTCCAGGATGGAGTCACAGCCAAACAGGAACAGACCAGATGAAGCTACTATGAGAAAAAGCAGAGAGAGCAGAACGTTAGAGATTGAACTAACAGATTCTGCAGAGTGGGAGAATAGAGGTAGAATGAAGCAGAATGATGAAAAAGGGGTCCCTATGTCCTCCAGCAGTCTAAGCCTATAGCAGCAGAACTATAGAGATAGATCAGGATAACCTGAGCCACTCTAACTAGAAGCTTTATCAAAAAGGAAAGTTTTAAGCCTAGCCTTAAAAGTAGACAGGGTGTCTGCCTCACGGACTAAAACTGGTAGTTGGTTCCACAGGAGAGGAGCCTGAGAACTAAAAGATCTGCCTCCCATTCTACTTTTAGAAATTCTAGGAACCACTAGTAAACCTGCAGATTGAGAGCGAAGTGGAGGCACAGCTCTTCTTCTATGGTAATTTAATAGTCAGAGCAAATGAGCTGTGGGATCTATGGACTCCCAGAAGTTCTGTGGTGCAGGTTCTTCCCATCCACCTCCAGAACCAGCAGGTAACAGTGAGAATGAAGGAACCAGGTAGGAGAACCAGTTTCTAAAACATCTGGATCTTCCAGATGAGTGGAAGTAACCGAGTCAGCAGACAGAGACTCACTCATTTCACAGCCTGATGGTGTCACTGAGAAGGTTCATGGTTTGCAGATGATGAGGTGACCTGACCACAGCCATGGAGGACCTATGCAGTGTGGCGGCGGCCATTTTCCAGCTGTGGATGTTTGTGGTGGTGTTCTTCATCACGCTCCCCGCCATGTTCGGCCTTTCTCTGGGCGTCACGGGACTCTACATCCAGCTTCTGGTCCAAATCCTGGAGGTAATGTCTCTGGTTGTGTGTCAGTGTCCCTTAAAGCTCCAGCAGCGTTGCTGAAAAGCTGCTCGTGTGTCACAGTGGGCCACAGTCCGGATCCAGAGGGGACGGCAGGACCAGCCCAGCCCAGCTGTTCCTCTGCAGACAGGTCAGTCCAACACGCTGCTCACGTCCAAAACCGTTCACGTTAGCTTCGTCTGTCTGTCCCTCACGGCGGGGACGTCCCGACCCGTCCACCTGCTTACTGGGAGGAAGTGCTTCTCTTACTGGTCATAGGAACCCAATAACCAGGCGCCTCAATTTAATGAGAAAAACATCATATTTTGAAGAAAAAGGGAGAAAAAAGTGAAAGAATCTGTCAGAAAATGATATATAATAAAAAAAATAACAACAATAGAAATTATAACTCATAACATAAAACGGCATCTTTCAATAAAATAACCTGGAGGAAGAGAAAAACTTTACTGTCTGAAAAAAAGAATAATTATGTAAAAAAATTAATCATCATATCAACAATTATTATTAAGAATTATATTATTAGAAAGAATGAATATATTAAAATGTAACAAAGTACTTTAAAGGAAAAGTCGCTCATATTCAGAATTCAAACTTCTGAAAGTTCTTTAAATCTGAAATGATTCCATCCTGTTCAATAAATGATCAGTGTTTTTAATTCAGAGTAATTTTCATGTGAATGTGCTTTACTGGAGGCATCCATGTTTGTCAAAGAACACTACTGCCACCTACTGGTTAGTGACGTCACGGCGCGGTATCGGAAATTTCAATGGTGAAGTCCTCTGGAAATCTTCAATAATTGTTGTT
>NW_015151074.1:407431-413803 GCF_000732505.1 Cyprinodon variegatus | reverse complement strand
GGGAGAAAAAAGTGAAAGAATCTGTCAGAAAATGATATATAATAAAAAAAATAACAACAATAGAAATTATAACTCATAACATAAAACGGCATCTTTCAATAAAATAACCTGGAGGAAGAGAAAAACTTTACTGTCTGAAAAAAAGAATACTTATGTTAAAAAATTAATCATCATATCAACAATTATTATTATTATATGCTGAGCAGACTTTTCCTTATATAAAAAGGTTTTTATAATATTTGGAAAAAATCCTGAATTATGATGAAGGTATTTGAATTAAACAAACCAAAAAAAAAAATAATGTCGGTCTGAGCTTAACAAAACCCAGAAGCACATTTTGATGAGTTTAAAGTCCTCTGGTTCCCTCTCAGCCTGCTTCGCTGAAAGCTTTCCTCATAAGGTCAGGCTTTAACTCTGGTTGCAACATGTGGAGCAGTTCGGCCTTCCAGCTTCCTGTTTGGGGGCTGGTCACACGCTGCTCTGCCGTGTGATGGCGGTCATGTGACGCTGAGCCTGCGGGTGGGGGCTGCCCATTGGTCCGCTGCTCCGTCTGATGTCGGGGCGCCGCTCACTGTGAGAAACTCACGGCTCGTCTCAGGATGATGATGCAAAAGCAGGTTGTGTAACTTTAGAAACACAGCAGGTTAAAGGGCCACACACTCACACACACACACACACACACACACACACACACACACACACACACACACACCAAACCACGCAGAAACTCTGATAATAACAAATCTGTTTTCTGACCTTTGAAGCTCATTTTACATCATTTCTGAACAACAAAATGACAAATAAAGATGAATAGAATAAAAACAGGATACATTTATTTATTGGCCCCTCAGAGAGGCGTTACCGTGACAACAACAGACAGAGAAAGCAGCTTTCTGGCTCCCATTAAACTAAACAAAATAAAAAACAATAGATTTAAACAGGAAAACTGCAGCAGAAAACAGTCCTGATGGAGGCGACCTTTGACCTTGGCAGCTCCAGCAGCTGATCCCAAACATTTCATCTCATCATCCCAAAAATAAGGATGCAAAAGACTGGAAACCCTCTGAAAACAGAGAAATACGGGATTCTGTAGTTATTTACCAATCCGAAGCAGTTGTAAGTTATGTTTTAAAATAAATTTATTATTTTAAATGATATTAATGTTTTATAATTCATGAAATTTTAACTTTTCCATGTAACATTTAATAATTTCATATATATTTTTCTCATAGTATATCCGTTAAAACGTCCACGTTTCTATATTTTATTATTTGTTTGTCCCCACATGCCTCAGGGATCACATCAGGATGCAGAGGCTGCATCCTCCAAGGACCGGCGCTACCTTAGCCAGTCCTTAAAGATAAGGAGGTAGGAAGAGTTTTGGCTTTGGATTCAAACAGGTTCATTATGTTGCCTAGCAACCATGACAGATGACGCACAAAGCAGGCAAAGAAAGGATGCTGAGCTCCTCACTGCTGTTCTAGCTGCTAATAACATTTCTGAGGAGCTTCAGCAGCGGTACCGTCGCCTCAATATCAGGTTTATAGTCCCCACACTGCAGAGATTCACAATCTGTGCTTAAAGGTACACCGGGTGGATCATCTCAATAAGGGGTCCTCCTGATTGTGAATCATTCTGGGGATATGTTTGCATAAGGCCGTCCACTTTTTCTGCCCATACGCACTTTCAGGCGTGTATCTGTGGCGAGCTACGGTTTCAGACGGTCATTGAAGCTCAGCTTTCTCACCGCGGTTCTTTGAAAACGACCAAGAGTCGTAAGAGAAAAAGTGTCTATGAAGTATATGAGAAGAAAAGAAAGGCGTCAGAAGAGGCAAATATATCCCAGAATGCTTTGTGGGACAGCTCTCCTCAGAAAGTGTTATGGGGTTTGCTGTCACAGCGCTCCGCTGTCGCCATAGGCTGCCGCTACCAGACGATGGCGACTAATAACAAAGATGGCGCAGGCACTGTGCGGTGGAGGAGGAGGAGTAAAACGCAGCGATCATCTGTCCGAACGGTCAGTTAACGGATTTCACTATAAAGTCCTCGCTCTTAATAGTGAGGACGTAGGGTTTAGGGCGGATGGTCGGACACAGTAAGCTTATATGAGCCATGAGAGCAGCAACTTTTAAACAGAGCGTGCATGAGGAGAAATGTGCTTATCCTCGCAGGCGTTTAACAGGCGTTCCCTCTCGGGAGCAGCTACAGGGTTGTGCATGTGCATTTCTTTCTTTAAAGTGGAGACGGCGGGTCTTTTGAAAAATTCACGAAAATCCTCCACAATACCTTTAAATATCAACCAAACCCATTTACTCAGTAACAGATAAATCCTTTGAATAAACAAACATTAACCGCAACATATCTGAATCAATAACCAGTAAAACACATATTTTCATTCATTTCATGCGGAACTATTCACATACTAGGGTTATATTAAACTGCACTTCCAATCGTCACCAGTGTACGGCGCCATTTCCCTTTTTCCTCTGAGCACGGAGCAGCTTCCTTGCGTGGTTGCAAGGAATCATGGGATACCAAAGGCTATGGAGGATACAGCGGACCCGTCCTACAAAACGGGTAAAAAGAAGGCTGAATTATTTGGCCACATAAGGAGGAATCTTCCAACCACTATGACGTAATTAGCCGACGAATCTGGCCTTCAGAGGACGCAGCCATTGGATTCAAACTCAGCAAATGATGGTGAAAACCATCACCTGACTTCTAGAGTCAGACAGGAGGACGGCGGAGGGAGCGGCACCATCTTCTGTCTGGCTGAGAACAAACAGGAAGAGGAAACATCTGAGGTGTAAAGCCTGGTTTATGCTCAGAAACCAGGTCGTCTGTGTGTGTGTCGCAGTTAACGCAGATCTGCCCCCCGCAGGTGACCGCAGACAGCAGGCCTCTGATTGATCAAATCTCCACCTGCTCTACACTATGCGTATTTCCTGTTTGGTACCTAATGGCAGAAACTCTACCTGTAGTGCCGTCTGCAACGCCTGGCACACCTCAGAAAGTATCCTAGACACCGTGCAGGACGCTAGCTTGTAGCTCTGAGTGACGGCCTGTTGGTTTGCATCGGAAGACGAAACACGCCACGCCACGGCCAGTCTTTGGGGAACACTCACGGGGGAACTGTGTGTCGTCTGGCGTTGGATTAGGCGTTGTAGAAGGCGAACAAGCTCTTCAAACCGACACACGGACACCCTAGCTAGTTCCGGATTGTCCCTCTTGCGTTGTGGCGTGGAACCACATAGCGCAGAGCATGCTTCAATATTGGGCATAAGTCAAAAATATCTGCGTCACAGCTGCAACAAGCTAACTGCGATTCACTGCTGCAGGAGGATAACCAGTCCTTAAGAGGGGCACTTTGGGTCTGAGGAGGGCAGGATGTCCGTTAAACAGTCCATGAGCCCAGACTGAGGGGCAGCGACCCCTAATGGGGCAGACCCTTATCCTCTATCAGAGGAGGCCGATCCCCTCCATAAAGGCCAGACTCTAGAATCCACCGTTATATCCTTATTGCTCTGTCCTTGGGTGTAACTGTATAAAGTTATGTCCAACCCACAGCCGGGACATCAGTACTCCCCTGTGTCCAGCCACAGTTACATGAGCACAGAGCGGAACCAATGCACCCCCAATGCACTCTGGGTAGACGGCCCCCAGACTCCATCTCATTCATTTGAACATTTCCCAGCAGCCCTGCTGTTAGAAAGAGCAGCAGGCGTTCAGGGACACTCAGTCGTAGTTAAACAGGAGGTCAGCAGCCTCATGATCCTCTGAATGCTGTCAACATTACACGCATTGTTCAGCTCTGCCTGTCTTAATCTCATTTATTCTTAGTTTTCAGCACATGTTCAGCGATGCAAGGCATTAAGGAACCGTTTAAGAAGCAGCTCCACCAGCTCATGGTTTTCATCAAGACTTTTTTACTTGAAAACACGTTTGGCTTCCGTTCAGAGACCTGGAGCCGTGAGTTCTCATCCTCACCGAGGATGAGAACTCACGGCTCCCACCGAGGATCCCACCGAGCAAAATTGGTTGAAAAGACGACATGATTTATGTCCAAACAACGTCTACGTTTGGTTGGAAAGTGAAAGATGGAAGCCATAATATTCAGATCTATTATTGGACTAAAGTGGGACACGATTAGACTGACAAAAACAGCAAATTTTTTCAACAACTATTTCTGTACCAACGTCTAAATGACGTCAGGTCTTATGGGGGCCAGTCTGTCATGGGATCCATTTTATTCAGACATCAAAGGCCAACATAAGTAATTCAGTGGTTCAGTATTAACATGACTGATTGGTAAAAACCGTATGGCTTTCTCTCCGATCACAGTTGTCAAGGAAGAGGCATAGAGGCTGTAAATGATCTAATATGATGATATTCTTATGCTACGTTCACACTGGACGCAGCAGATGCGGCAGAAGCAGCGAGTTTACATGCAAAGTCAATGGTTGACGCGCGTCAAGGCGCAGCAAAAGCTCCCGCAGCGCGTTTTGAGCAGCTGAAGCAGCACGTCTGAGCAGCTGAAGCAGAGACTCTTTACCTGATGTAATGCACAACAATCGGACCCAAGATTCAACCCAGACATTTCAGTGACTTTTACAAGCTTTATTGAAAGTAAACAGGGGAAGCGCCTAACATGCAGGACACGCTGCTAGCGCTCGGACTGGAACCCCAGACTGAGGAGGACCAGGGCAGGAAGCATCGGTTTGAGGCGGAGAAGCAGGTTAGGACCCGAGGCTGCAGGCAGAAATAAATAGCGGCAAAGAAATAACTAGGGTAAAAAAATACAAAGGAAGAATAAAACAGACAAAAATATTATAACATGCACATAAATAAATACTTAGAAATATAAGTAATATTACAAAGGCAAATAAATAAAGAAGCTAATTAAAAGAGTATTTCACTGTATAATTTAATTTCTACTTACATTTATTTGTTTATTGTATTTTTGGTGGCAATTAATTGTATGCTTATTTATTTGTTGAGAATTTATTTATTTCTGTATTTATTTTTTAAATATGGCAGAGTTGGTCCTCCATATAAATGGGCCATATAGTGATGCTTAAAGTATAATGTTCTTGCCTTACATGATCTAAAAATGTACTTTTATTGAACAACGGCAACAGAAAAGAGAACTTTTAACTTAACACTCTGAGCTCTGCGAGCGCTAACCTGGAAGCTGCTGCTGCTGCAGTGCATGCTGGGACAGCTGTCAGTCTAAAGAACGGACAGGTCTGCTCTGATGCATGCTGGGTAAAGAGGGAGGGGCCAGAACAACATACGGGGACTTTGTTCATTCTCGGTCTTCTTGTTCTTGTGAATTGGAACAGTGCTAAGGCTGAGGCTGATGACGTCCCACGAGGACACGAGAACGCACAAGTACACAGATTGAGAAACGGCCACAGATTCTCGTCTCTGTCATTGTTAACTTTGGCTTTTCATCTCACTGATCCCATTTGGAAACTGTCTCCCATTGTAATCTGGTGGGATCACTTACAGTTTATCCTCCCAGTATTTTACATGATCTGGTGATCAGCATAGTTCTGCTTATTCATGATGAAAAACACCAGTTCTAACTGCAGCTGGTAAGTACATCAGCTTTGTGCTCACTATCTGGTTTTATTCATGCAGACCTATGCCTCTTTGCTTCTGAAATGAGCCTTTTGAGATTTAAAAAAAAAATATACGTTTTCTCCTTTTAACTGTAAAGTGTCTGTGCTGAACTATGGAGTCCAGGTGTGGGTTTAAAGCTGTTTAAATTAAATCAAAGTCAGTATTAAGATTTCTGTTTATCCCTTGTTTGTCTCTCATAGAAATGATCCATTTCCGCTGCTAGCTTACCTGGTCTAGTGAGATGTTGCTGTGGAGTTAGCTGTGGGTTTGTTTCTGCAGGGATCATAGAGCGAGCGGGGGGGTCAATGGAGGAGCAGATGGGGCCGCTCCGCTGCTCTCAGCCCTCTGCGACGGGGGAATTCTGTCTGAGCGATGCTATGTATTTCTGCAAGAAGGGTCTGGAGAGCATTGTGGATGACCAGGTGACGCAGCGGTTCTCCTCTGAGGAGCTGGCCTCCTGGAACCTCCTGACCCGCACCAACCAGAACTTCTACTACATCAGCCTCCGCCTCACCATCATCTGGGGCCTGGGAGTCTTTGTGCGATACTGCATCCTCTTCCCCCTCAGGTCAGTGTGACACAGATCAGCCTCCAGAGATTCCAGCGTCAAGGCCGCTGTTCTGTCACACCAGCATACCCATAGTCAATACATGTTTATCCTTTTAGTTTGATTTTATTCTATTCAGTTTATTTCTATAGCTCCAATTCACATCATGTCATCTCAGGTCACTTTCCAGTTCACCAGAT
>NW_015151074.1:404399-405537 GCF_000732505.1 Cyprinodon variegatus | reverse complement strand
GTGTTTTTTGTCCAGGATTGCTCTGGCTGCTATCGGCCTCTCCTGGCTCGTTGTGGGAACATCTGTGGTTGGATTTCTGCCAGAGAGCAGGTAAAACACAAACACAGGAGGTCAGATTAAAAACACTTCAGCTGATCTGATTTAATGCAATCCACCAACACAGAGCAGCATTAGGACATTGTTGGGAGTTTGCAAATGTGCTAAAAGATAAAAAAGAAAACAGCAGTTGATTTTCAGGGAGGAATCAATTTAACCTTTGCTGAAACTAGAGCTGACCCTCAGGCTGCTTGCATTTATTCATTTGATGTGTTTTTGTCACTTTATTAGTATTTCTTTGTATTTATTGAGCATTTATTTTTTTGCTTTATATTGAGCAGCCCTGTCCTGCTGTCAGAATGAACTTTGACCCCTTCCTGTTTGTATCTCTGTGCTCCTCAGAGCAAAGAACTGGCTGAGTGAGCTGGTCCACCTCACCTGCTACCGGATCTGTGCCAGAGGACTCTCTGCTACCGTCCGCTACCACAACAAGTCCGTCCCATTCTGGCTTCAGCCTGCAGCTCTTTGCTGCTCTTTTTATTGGATGCTACTTTCTATTGAAATTATCCGCTCAACGTGTTCAACCTAGAGTTTAAAAGATCAAATTAATTCTACTTTTAAACTAAATGGTAGACTGAAAGAAAGTATTAGACTAGCTCCATCTTTTTACCCTCCGTTTGTCGGGTTTTCATCCATTTTCTCCCTCTTAATCCTGTAAGAGTCACAGCGGGGCTGGTGCCTTTCCCCGGCAGTCTCAGGGCGCAAGGAGGGGAACCCCTGTACAGGTCACCACTCTGTCACCCAAGGATGCTTTAGAGAAGCCAATCAACCTAACAGTCATTTGGACTGTGGGAGGAAGCAGGAGTACCCGGAGAGAACCCACGCATGAACAGGGAAACATGCAAACTCCATGCAGAAGGACTCCGAGCCCCGAATCGAACCCAAAACCTTCTTTCTGCAAGGCAGCAGTGCTTCCCACTACCTCACCCTGCAGGACAATTGGTTTTCAATTCTATTCAGTTTATTTCTATAGCTCCAATTCACATCATGTCATCTCAGGTTATAGAAACAATTCAACCAGATCATCCAGTCAGATTGATTC
>NW_015151074.1:399739-400864 GCF_000732505.1 Cyprinodon variegatus | reverse complement strand
TTCTGCCGGACCGGTTAAGATGAGACGGGTAGGAATGACGCTCTGATGAAGTTTTAGCTCTGAAGGTGGAGGAGGGGCTGCAGGTGGGTGGAAACGGGGTCATCTGAATGAAGTCACAGCGCATCCGCCGCCTGCGCACAGGAGCAGACAGGTGTGGATGGGAGGCCTTTTAAGATGAGATTTGGATGCCGATTGGCTTTCATGGAGGTGTGGTTCAAAGCTGATTGGCTGTGCCACAGGTGGATGTATGAAAAACAATTTGTTCCTTCAGTTGAACTTCCATCTAGGCTCCATGTTCTGCTTCCTGCTTTGAACAAACAATCTGCTGATTAGTCAGGCGGCAGGAACAGCATCATGTCCAGCTGTTGGAGCAAATAAGGAATCCCTCTTCTGAATCAGAGGAGAAGGAACCCAGTGTGAATCCTTAATGAAAGATCAGCCTTTGTTGATAAACTGAAAGCAGTTATTGCTTTATTGTCATGAGGATGACTGGTTTCTTCTTCCTCTCTCTGCAGGCTAAGAGATCACATTGCAGCAAAGACCAAACTTCCCATCCTCATATTTCCTGAAGGTCTGTCTTCCATCATGCTTCATGTGAGGAGGCTCATGATGATATTTGAGGTGACTTTGGTCTTTGTCCCAAACAGGAACGTGTGTCAACAACACCTCTGTCATGATGTTCAAAAAGGGAAGCTTTGAAATCGGAGGAACGATTTATCCTGTTGCCATTAAGGTAAATGTCTTTGAGTAATTGAATACAGGTCTGGTTGTGAGAAGATCTTCAGGTTCAGTTTTAACAACAGCAGGTTAGTTTTCGTGTTTAAGTGACTCAGACTGGGCTTTCAGAAGTGTCTGGTTTTATCTCTGTTCCAGTACGACCCTCGATTCGGAGATGCTTTCTGGAACAGCAGTAAATACAACATGGTCAGCTACCTACTGCGCATGATGACCAGCTGGGCCATAGTGGTCAATGTGTGGTATCTTCCTCCTATGACCATACAGGTACGCAGCAAGCTGACATCCCTCTATTTAAACAGGTCAGATTGGCCGTTAGGGACTAAGACCCTCAGAGACTGAGACCCTCCGAGACTAAGACCCTGAGAGACTAAGACCCTCAGAGACTGA
>NW_015151074.1:390356-395841 GCF_000732505.1 Cyprinodon variegatus | reverse complement strand
CAACAAGCACTCACTCACTGAAACATCAGATTGTTGATATGGTAGGGGGACCAGACGTCCAGGACATGTCCGACTTTTCATACCTAAAAAAATGTCGGGGGGGAATTTCATAATTCTGGTTGACTCCAGTTGAGCAGAACCGAGCCGTCAGCTCCAGGGCCGGTCCATGAACCCCAGCAGATGGGGGCACGGAGCCTGGACAACGGCGGCCCCTGGACAATGTAGCAAATCCTGCTTTGAACTGTCCAAGATTTTAAAAGCTGTCTTTGGTAAAATGCTTCGAGCAAATGAACAGCTGAGCATCAAACTTTGCAGGGATCTTCTGATAAACAAAATTAACCCACGCCTGTCAAGTCTTCGGATCCTTGGGAAGGCTGTGAAAATGTTCCCCTTCCTCCGGTCAGCCTGGAACGCTGCATTTCCTCCCTTGGTTCTGGTTCATTTTCAATAGAGAAACTTCCTGCTTTGTAATTCTTGTAGAAGTAAACCCAACTGTAGGCTAAACAGCTAAACTGCTTGCTTCCATCTTCCTCTATTCATGTTTTTGGGTCGTGAACCAGTGGGCTGGTCTGGATGTACATTTTGGGGCGTCACAAAAGTCCAGGCCAGAACCAAATAAGGCAACATCCCCGAGTTTAAGTCAACTTGGGGCTTCATTTGGATTCCCTGTTTTATGGTGGAACTTTAGAATAGTGAGACTTGCAGAGAAAGGAGGTGTTGATGGGGTATGATCTTCTCTGTACGTCTATTTCACCCCCTGAACTATCGTTATTCATCTATGACAATGGAAACTCTGTTTTACATTCTATCACCCCTTTAAATGCTCCGCAACATTCATGGGAATCAGAAGCTCTTTGTTTTTCTTTCCTCTGTTTAAACTCGGTTCGGGAGCTATGCCTTTCACTACTGTCTCAAAGGATTCTGGGTAACCGGAGCTTCCACCAGGAGCTACACGGGGGTCTTTTTGCTAACTGCAGTGGCTTCCTGGTCCTAGCTCCTTCCTAGCTGCCAGTCAAATAGTAACCAAGGCGCCTGTGGAAGCACTTCCACTGTGACTTAAGTGTCTTAACCAGTTTGATCACTGGCGGCTGACCACTGGAGGGCGCTGGGGCACCCCCCAACCCAATGACCCTGATTAATACATAAAAAATTTAAAAAAGAAATTTATTTTTTTATTTTATTTAAAATTAATATGTAAAATATTTTGAAACAAATTGATACATATTTCTTTTAGATGTGCAAGATAAATATTTTATCTTTAATGACTAGTAAAGGATCATTTAATTTTTCGACAGATTGGTGACGTATTACCGCCCAAGGCTGCAAAAATCTTTGCCCATTGACTGTCGTTAAAAGTTGTAAATGTGCAGCAGCTCCTCTGCAATGCAAACATATAGGCTGGCCCAGCTAAGCTAGGAGGGCAACGCTAAGCTGCAACCTGAGGGGACAGGAAGTGTCTTTGCTCACCACCTCCCGCCACAGAACAGATGTTTTGCGGGTTATTGACAGGTCGAGTTTCAGGAGTTGGAGGCGCATTGGAGAGAGAGAGAAATGTCGCAAAAAACAACAACATCCTTTTAACCTTGTAGTGGAAAAAAAGTACTATTCACACCAGTTATATAAGCAGAGATCGATAGTTTTCACTCAGTCAGCACTTTATTTTTATCTTTTCAAAGAGAGATCAGTTCATCATACGGTCCTTATTGCACGGTAATCAGCCCTGTTCTGCCTGAGCAGCGTTCCTTCCTCCTTACTGACAATAATGGAAAGTAGTCAGACTCAAAGCAAATTACACTTTGGTTAAACATTACCATGGGAAAAAGGGAAAACTAAATAAGTCATTTCTTCTTAACATAAGTAAATTTGTTCTTGGATTAAGGAGCTAAAAGAAACATTTTGCCAATGGAACAGGACAATTTACACTTAAAATAAGAAAACACAATTGCGTTGTCTTATTTCAAGTGCATATTCTCTAATTATCTTATTTTAAGACTGAAAATACTCATTTCATTGGCAAAATATCTCATTTACCTACTCAAATTAAGGGAAAATACACTTAATTTAAGACATTTTTATTAATTTCTAGATCATTTTTCCAGTGTATGAATAAACCTGAGAAAGAATCTGGTTTGTAATGGGAAGAAGTCTGTCTATAAACACCCTCAATCAGGAGCCTTGCAGGTGAAACAGATTGAGTGAAAACTTTTATAGTGAGTAAACAGGATAAATTAATATGTGAAATAAGAGAAACTAAATTTCCGGCCACAATCGCAAATTTACCTTTTTCAAACTTTTTGTTGCTTGTTTTTTTTTTTTTTATCGTTTGGTTTTAGAACCCCTTTGCAAAAATGATGGAACTACCAGCCTCTGATGACGTTCATTCAGTTTTGTTTTTTTTTTTGTAGAAATTAACATTTTGTTGTTTTTTGGTCCAGATTTTAGACACAGCTTATTGTGAATAACCAACAGCTTTTTTTTTTGCGTGATGATTTCCCCTCTTTTAGGAGTTTGATAATCCTCTCCTTTGTTTAAACTTCTCTGATGTTGGAGCCGTGATTCATGTCCGTCCACTTGGTGCAGCAGCTCTCCAATGTTTGATCACTCCTTTTAATTAGCAGGTTAAATTTGATGCAGATGTTAGTTTAGGGGATGTGGATCCATCATTTTTCCCTCAAAACATTTTATTTCTTGATTTCTTTTAGTGTTTTTTAAAGCCAGACGGTTGCCATTTGAAATGACTTTAGTTTTGTTTAATGTGTGTGATCTGTTTTTTTCCTACTGAATGAGCGTCCTCCAACGCTGCGGATTCCATCATTTTTGTCATGAGTTGTTTTCGATCAGGTTCTGCTTAAAGTTTTCTGTTCCAATTCCTGGAGTAATTCTTCTCTGTCAATAACTGAGACTTTGCAGAAATGCAAATGGTTTCGTTTTTTATATTAAATCATTTTTTAAGTTTTTTTTTTGTAAAAAATGATGTAATTTGAACCTAAATGTTGGACCGGTCTTCCCTCCACTGATTGCAAACATGAGGTTCTGATTTCATATTTGCGTCTTGCAGGGATGGAGGATTGAAGAGAGGGAAGGTGAAGGATTCATTTAAAGAGGAGCAGCAGAAGATGTACAGCAGCATCATAGTGGGACAGAACGGCATGGCCGCCCCAGAACCAAGTATTCAGAGCGAAGCGGATCCACAATGATCTTCCTGTGAGGAACTTAGTTCAGCTTTCGCTAAGAACGGCCCCGCTTTCTGGATTAAATCAAACTTTTATCTTCATAGAGAGCTTCTGCAGTACTATCCATCCACCAGCAGGGAGCACTGTGTTATAACATTTCTCTCTGTTTTGCTCCCTGGACTGGCAGGGATATATGTGTCTGTTATTGATAGGGTCGCCACGGCAACGGTGTTGGATGTGGTGAGAATCTTGTTTTTATGGGGCTTTAGAAACGGGATAGAAAATAATAAATCTGGTTTCTGAGACGATCAAGGAGCTCAAAGATGCCCTTATATGGAGAAAGGTTTGGAGTTACATTCCGGACCAAGTGGAGCTTCATGCAGTTTAAGCGGAACCCCCCCGAACACAGGAAAACTGACCCGGTTCATCATGAGGACTGAAGCAGTTCGCCTGTGTTCTGCCTGTAGATCCGGTTTGGTTGGTTTCCTCAGGAATCAGACCAAGCTGCACAAATTTATGACGACATTTAAACACACATTCAGTCTTTTCTAAGCTCAAATAAAAACACTTTTCTAATTATCATTGTGTGAGACGCCGCTTGGTTCTTTGAACAGATGCAGACATGTGTGAACGTAGAGGAGGCCTCATCAGGTCTGTTTCTGCAGCTCCAACACATGGAACATTTCACAGAATCTCATGAGGCCCAATCTGGATGCTTTAAACTGGTCTGAAGATTTCAAATTAAAACGTTTATTTAAAGAAAACAAGAATCCATTTTCAGCACCTCTGGAGCTCTAAATGTTTCAGACTGTTTATCTAAACCAAACCAATTGTGACAGCTAGATATTGGTTATCTTTTAATATGTAGAGTTAATGTAATTTATAATAACCAGAGATAATCATGTGAGCTAAAAATAGCAAAAACACAGATTAAAAAAAAACAACAAAAACCTTTAAATTTTCACTCAGACAACAATAAAAAAAACCTTGTTGTGTAGAGCTGGACGATCTGAGCTGAATTCCTAATGATCACTTTGATTATTGTTTGATAAATATTAGTTCAGTAGATTTCACTGGAAAAAATCTAAATCTATAAAGTTCTAATCTTTTCTTAAAATAAGTGAATTATTTCTTCCATTGAGGAGGACAGTGAGACACTTTGTCAAAGGAACAAGACAATTTACATTTAACATAAGAAAAAACAACAATTACTTTGTCTTATTTCAAGTGCATAATATCTAATGATCTTATTTTGAGTTAAAATACTGATTCCATTGGCAAATCATATTTCTAGATGATTTTTGCAGTGATTAGAGATTTTTTATAAAGTGGGAGTGATGCTCAGGAAGAGAAGCGGCCAGTGGCGTGCACAGAGATTATCAGGGGCAGGGGGTCAGGTTGGACAAAGGGCACCTTCTACGTCACATGGAGCCGCTAACAGCCAAACGTCGCCTGATGATGATGCTTAACGATCTTCTGAGGTCCCAACTGCAAAAAAATGAAAAACAAATAAGATATTTTTCTTAAAATAAGTGAATTCTTCCTTAAATTTAGGAGTTAAGTGATTATCTTTGCCAATGGAACAAGAAAATATACATTTAGAATAAGAAAATACAATTGCTTTGTCTTATTACAAGTGCTTATTATCTAATTACCTTATTTTAAGAATAAAATGATTCCTCTCTTTGGCAGATCATCTTATTTACCTGCTCAGATTAAGGCTAAATACTCTTAATTTAATAAATGTTGACTTATTTCTAGATGATCTTTGCAGTGTAGGTAGCAATGCTAAACTGGTGTCTTGATTTGAGCAGGTATATGAGACAATATGCAGATTAACTGAGATTTACAGTTAAAATATGAAAAAGGCAACAACTCTATTATCTTATTTCAGGTGCATAATATATAATAATCTTATATTAATGTTAAAAACTCTCATTCCACTGACAGATCATCTTATTTATCTGAACCTAGTCTCTATCTTTGCACGCCCCTAACATGGAAATACACTTAAGATTTTTAAAGATTTTTATTTTTACCAACAGTTTGTTCCAAAGCGTTAACATAAGTGTATTTCCCTTTAATCTGAGCAGTTAAATAAGATGATTGGCCAATGGAATTAGTATTTTTACTCCTTTTTATTTAAAATGCAATAGTTTTTTTGTTATTTGAAATGTAAATCGTCTTTTTCCATTGGAAAAGTTCTTACTTCCCTCCTAAATTTAAGAAAAAATGCACTTATTTTAAGAAAAACTGCACTTATTTTCAGAAAAAATGCACTTATTTTAAGAAAAAATGTACTTATTTGAAGA
>NW_015151074.1:387949-389885 GCF_000732505.1 Cyprinodon variegatus | reverse complement strand
TGATTGGCCAATGGAATTAGTATTTTTACTCCTTTTTAATTAAAATGCAATAGTTTTTTTGTTATTTGAAATGTAAATTGTCTTGTTTCATTAGCAAAGTGTCTCACTTACCTCCTCAATTCAAGACAAAATGCACTTATTTTAAGAACACATGCTTTAGATTTGTTTGCAGTGGATTTCTTAGGTTCTCATCCATCAAACCTTAAAGCTGAATATGTTGTGAAGGAAAGGATTGTAAGCGAGGATGGAGCAAAGGCCCGTTTGCGGCTGAAGCCTCGGTGTCCTTGTGGGAAGGAGATGGCGGATGAGACGCGGATCAGAGTCTGCGGCGACATGTTTACTGTGACGGCGCTTTAATAAAGAAAGCAGAGAGTGTGAAATAGCACGGAGTTATTCTTCCACACACAGGCCGGCTTACGTCCCGCTGCCTCTCCTCCTCCTCCTGCCTAGAATAACAATCCCACCACTCAAATTGCTGGAACAGAAATGTTTGTTCTCTCCTAACAAGATTGTGAATTATTAATAGGATCTAAAGCTGGTTCTCTAACCCGATTGTTGAGGTGGGATTGTTGGCGAGCGATGCAGCGCCACACCATTTACTGTGATGTATGTGTCTGCACATCTTTATGTCCAATTTAATGCGATTCAGATAGATTTCAGGGGGACATCATAAAAGGCATTGGAGTGACCCCACGGTGGACTCCATACAACCGTCCCCTATGTCCCAATATGTTAACTCGATTTGGCTCACTTTTACTCTTCCCGCCGCCGATCCATACAAATGCAATGCAGGTACGCTAAGTAAATATGAATACATTTCCAAATTGAATCCAAGTGAGTGTAGTTTGCAGAGGACATCATTTTAAACGCTGCTGTGCTGGGAACTGAGCGCTCACAGAGTCAATGACTGAGGCTCTCTCTGAGGCTCGCCATTAGCTGGATCCTAATGCCTGGAAAGACATTGTTCTGCCATCTATCCTGTAATGAATGCGCTGCTGCAGCCGGCATGGAGGGATCGATAGCAGAGCTGGGATCTGCAGCTCCTCTGGATCAAATGTGGGTTTTAATCCCAGTTACTTCATCCGCTTGATCGTTTATTAACCAACAAACACCGGCTTTGGATGGGCGCCGTCGGTTGCAGTTTGGAGTTTGTGCCACTAGAGGGCCTTAAGCATAATCAGCTTTTAGACAGATATTAGAATCAGACGCGTTTTTACCGCAGCAGCAATTGTTCTCGCGCCGGTCTGTAGTTTTATTTTATCTTCCATGGTATCAGATGATGTGTTGGAGGACGACGGCATATTAGGGCCATTCAAAGACGGGGAAAAAAATTGGAATTTATAAACACTCAAATTTAAGAGATTGTAAAAATGCTAATTTAGAAGGAAACAACTATCAAAATATGCGAGACTAGACAGGGAAATTTACGAGAATAGAAAAAACATTTACCAGATTCTAAACATGCAAATTTAGAAGAAAAAAAATAAAAAATGTACGACGAATGTGGATATAGTTATGACTGAAATGCGACTAAGACTAATAATAGTGTTTGTCCTGAAGACTAAGACTAAATCTAGGATGGCTGTCAACAACAAAACTTTACGAGATAATACATTTATTGTATTAATCATTATTTAAAAACTTCCATGAGGCCATTGTAGCGTCTCGTTCCTTCGCTGAAGCCCCCAAATAATGATGCATTTGCATGTGCTTTATGTAGCATACTTTAAAGTGTATTTTACATACTTTAGATACTTCTTCTAAACTCTTAATCTTGCATTGTTCCGCATGTTTAAATCTTGCACATCTGAGCTATTTTCTCCTAAATTTGCATGTTTCTTCTTATTAAAGGTATTGTGGAGGATTTTCACGTTTTTTTGAAAAGACCCGCCCTCTCCAATTTAAAACAAAATGCACATGCAGAACCCTGTACCTG
>NW_015151074.1:385811-387821 GCF_000732505.1 Cyprinodon variegatus | reverse complement strand
TTTCTTCACTTCTTAGACACTTTTTCTCTTCCGACCATCGGCCATTTTCAAAGAACCGCGGTGAGAAAGGTGAGCTTCAAAGACTGTCTGAAACTGTAGCTACCACAGATATACGCCTGAAAGTGCGCAGGAAAAGATAGCTAATGGGACGAGGATGTAGGACGGTGATATCACCAGAATGATTGACAGTTAGGAGGACCACTGATTGAGATGATCCACCCGGAAATAAAAGATCTTCCTTTATACCTTTAATTTGCTACATTTTCTCTTATATTTGTCTGTTTTAATCTCATAAATTTGTGCATTTTTCTTCAGAATTTTGCCACTTTGAACTCAAAAGAGTAAATTCAAATGTTTTTATTGTCTTTATTTGGTGGTAATAGGCGGCCGTAGTGGGAGCATCCGTCTGAAACAGGCGCGTTGATTTTAAACTGTGTGTTTGAACAGGAAAAATTTAATTTTATTAAAAGAGCACTTTATCTAATGATCGTATTTTAGGGAGTAAAATAATCGGTACGCTGGCAGGAAGGGAACCAGTTTTACGGATGCCAGGTCAGCCGCGGCAGGGAAGCCTGCAGCCAGCTCCTCCTGCTGCCATCAACCTTCAATCCAATCAAAAGTTCTTGAAGAGGAATCCTGATTGATTTGTGGTTAAATTCCAGTTTTCTCCTCATGAAGCATAATTATGCGCTGATTGGACGGCGGAGGGGCTCTGCTGACCTCCTCCAATCCTCCTCCAGTTTGTTATCAGAGGAATCATCTCCAAACTGTTGTCTGGCTGTTAGTGGATGAGAAAGTGAAGGCAGATGAAAAATGTCCTGCGGCTCGGTACATGAAGGTGTGAAATTGCAGACTCCTCTTTGCCCTCAGCCCCGTGCCTCAGAAGCTATTTCTTCTTTTATTGACAGCAGGGCTGAATTTAAGCCTGATGGCTGCCGCACACAACACCCCCCCCCACCACCAAAACCCTCCCTCTCGCAGTCTTGATTGCTTTTGTTTCCAGGTCACCTCCTATCTATTGCTGCAACTTTTCCAATTTCTCAGGGCTCGTTGTATGAAGACAGAAGGCGCCGGCTCTCCAGGAAATATACATAAACCTCAGCAGAGAAGCGACACAAAGGAAACACAGAGAAACCTCCTTCACTTTCACGCTCAGTGGGCGACGCTGCTGCCGAGGCTGCAGACACGACTTCATCAAAGCAACAATCAAATCAAAGTCCTGCTTCATTAATATGGAATTATCTCAGCATTAAGATTAATTGCATTAAACTGATGAGAGAGTGTTTGGTGTGGAGGGAAACTGCACCAATGATGGATGATGAGCGGCGTGATGAATGAAGAAAGCGGCGGAACTAAATTGAAAGTGTACTCATCCGTTCTCCCCTCACAACTAATGATAAATTGAGCGTGTCACATCCAACAATACATGTTGAGCTTTAAACACGGCCTCCTCCTCCTCGCCCCTTCGTCCCTGCAGGCCAGCATGGCCGTCAGGTCCTGCTCCATCTCCATCATAACTGCTGCTTTGTGCAGGAGATATTTTGAACAGTTTATGCAAAAATATGTTTCTTGGGAAAAGCCGTTTTCTCGTCGTAACAAGATAATTGGTGTGTTAAAACTGATTATATCCTTAAATACCACAACAGTGGGAGATGATTTATAAGCCAGGCAGCCTGTGTGTAATTTCTAAATAATCCTGTTTTTAACTTTCAGGTAACGAGACGACATTGTTGGTTTGACGATTTGCTTCCCTTTGCCTCCAGGTGTTCTCTGAACAGCCCAGGTGTTACACCTCTAACAGGTATAAGATGCATTAACCCCCAAAATTAGTCTAGATTAAAGTTTTTTTTGTAAAAAAAAAACAGATTTGTTTCTACTGTATTTAAAGGAATCCAATCATCCACCATGGTCAGAGAATAAGTGAAAAGAAAAAGGAAAGGACTGTTCGCCAGCCTCATTCTATTCAGTTTATTTCTATAGCTCCAATTCACATCATGTCATCTCAGGTCA
>NW_015151074.1:384261-385052 GCF_000732505.1 Cyprinodon variegatus | reverse complement strand
AATGATGAAAAAGGGGTCCCTATGTCCTCCAGCAGTCTAAGCCTATAGCAGCAGAACTATAGAGATAGCTCAGGATAACCTGAGCCACTCATTAGTCATACAGGTTAATCATCTTATTATCTAAAGAAATCAATAATAATTTCGTAATAACGAAATAGTTATCTTGTTATCTCGAGAAAACAATTATTGGTTTACCCGTGATAACAAGATAGTTATGTCATTATTTCAAGAAGCAACAGCCAAGGACCAGCCAAAGAATTTTGAATAGCTACTACTGTATCTAAACTGATCTTAACATTTCCAAATCAAAGATGGCTACCAGAAGTTCTTGGTTTTGCTCTCTGTTCTTCGTCTAATTGTTCATTACTGTTAATTAATTCACTTCTCTTTGTATTTATCTAGTATTGAACTCTATAATCTCTTTTTCTTTTGGCTCTCCTGATGAGCAGGGCGATCTGGCAGCCTTTAATTCCTCCGCATGTTTCAGACAACGTGGATCATTTTCCAGCTAAATTAACAGGATCAGTCATAACAGTTTATTGGCTGAATTCAGCTTTTAATTATTGACAGACCCCAGAGAGCGACAGGCGGCCGGAGCTGTATTAAAGCAGAGCCTGGCCCGGCTCCAGCTGGTAAATGGTGCCGCCATCTGTTATTCCAGCAGACGGAGGAAGGAGAGGAAAAAGATCCACCTCCATTCAGCCCAACACTGCGGCGTCTGTCACTGCTGACATTTCCTTAAAGGAAAAGTCGCTCATATTCAGAATCAAACGTCTGAAAGTTCTTTAAAT
>NW_015151074.1:378975-381868 GCF_000732505.1 Cyprinodon variegatus | reverse complement strand
CTGGCTGCAGCGGATGGGCTAACGTTAGCCCTGATTTTGGAAGACGGGCTAAAGTTAGTCCTGGTTAACCATGGTTAGCCTCGGAGCTCCATTGGTTGCTATGGTCCCCTTTCTTTAAATTACGCATTAAATCAGTAAATGTTCCATATAGTGAAGCTTAAAGTATAATATTCTCACCTAAAATGACCTTAAAATGTACTTTTATTGAAAAAAACAGAAACAGAAAATAACTTTTAACTGAATCCTCTGAGCTCTGTGAGCGCTAACCTGGAAGCTAATGCTGCTGCAGTGCATGCTGGGACAGCTGTCAGCCTGGAGAACGGACCAGTCTGCTCTGATGCATGCTGGGTAAAGAGGGAGGGGCCAGAACTACATCCGGGGACTTTGTCCGTTCTCAGTCTGCTGTTCTTGTTAATTGGAATAGTGCTAAAGGCTGATGACGTTTCACGAGGACACGAGGATGCACAAGTACACATATTGAGAGATGTCTGAGTATCTTTAAAAGTGTCTGCTTGAAAAGCTTTAGATTATAAAAAGTTGTTTCTTTGAAATCCATATTTTTTCTAATGAGAAAAAGCAGTTAGATGTTTGTGATTTAGGCAGGAACATCTCTCCTTAAAAACAGGCCGACAGCATCAGTAAACACAGAACACCTTCACTGACTCACCTGTAGTTTTAGTGCGTCACCTTCAGTCGCTGCCACCTGTTTTTCTGTTTGTATTTAAAAGAAAAAAAAAACAGAATTGTTTTTCTGATGATAGAAATGAATCAGTGGATAGAATAAAACATCGGACGACTCTGTTAATATAACCAAACCGCAAAAGAATCAGATATTAAAGAGATGAAATGCTTCATATAAATTTATTTCTTTTGTTTTTAGCTACTTAAGGAAATGGGATCATGGAGCTTGTGTTTCCTTTTTTAAATATTCATTTTCTTATTTGCAAATTGTCTTACCTTCACAAATCAGGAGAAAATACAACTATTTTACCAAATAAATGTATATTTACTGTATTTTTTTGTGTAATGAAACATTTCAGGAATTCTGAGTGAAAAACCAGTCAAACCAGTGAAGCACGTGGTGAAAGGCGCTTATTGCAGCTGGAACTTTGTAAGAACATGACGGACTTGATTTTAACCCAGGTTCATATTTGCCAAGTCCACACTGACTGCCATCCATCAGGGGCCGTTCCTCCTGATCGCCGTCTCCAGGGGACCAGGTTCATCTCTCCTCTTCCTCCTCGCTGTTCAAGCAGAGCAAAAAGCAGCAGCGGCTTCAATTCCCCCCATAGATGCGATTCAGAGGGAAAAAAAGGAATGAGTCCAGTGGAGCAGCACGCTGCGCAGCTTCTTTGCAAAATGAATACTTTTTAATTTGTCTGCCAGGGATGGCCCTGGGCCCCAGGACAATGTTGATGGATGATGTTTTAATGCTGCTGAATGTTATTTTTACCGAACAGGGAAAACTATAAATTTTTACTTCATTGGCAGTGATTGTGCCCCATGCATACAAGCTCGCCGGCTGCGCGATGCCCATGAATAATCGCCTCTCGGAGCAGATGTTGCTCCGCAGAAACCAATTCCTCGGATAAGATTTGCACAAGATTAATTGTCTACAGCTGTTTCATGGGCCGCTGCAATCTTAATACATTTATGATAAGTTTAAAAGCTCAGCAGCGGCAGCGCAGCCTCCCGAGTGAGGAGTCGCTTTATTCTTACATCTGGATTCATATCCTCTGTCAGATTCATCATTAGCCTTTATGCAAGACGACTAAGAAGCTGGCTGTCATTACCACAGGACATGCAACAGTGTCTGCTCTTTCTTCTCCCGCTCTTCAGGCCCATATTTTCATCTCTGCTCTCTTTCACTGACTGAATTATTCAGATATGTGCAAATGAGTTGTTTTCATTTTTCTCCCCGGGATGTGGAAATTGAAAGTGACCCAGTGTGACCCCCATCTATTACTCAAGCTAAATTGCAGTGAGTGTGCAGTGCGGATCATTGTAGCCATGCAGGGCTTTGTTAACCGCCGTGCCTTGACCTTGCTCTCGGCGCGGCTTCTGCAGCAGGGTGGAAGAATCACCGCGTTACGACCCGCGCTGCCCGCTTTTATGGGGCCCCATTTGAATATTCTTGGCAGAACAAAGGCAATCATGTTCGGGGTACGGGGCCGGGTCAGGGGGCGGCGCTCAGGCACAGGTTCGGGCTGAGGTTTGGAACACCCGTTTGATGGTCAGAGTTCCTCCACTGCTCTCTGTGCTCCTTTCACTCCTCCTTGGATCATTTAAAACCACAGAACATCTCTGCTGTGATGCAACAGCCTCCATTGTTTCTGACGCCGTTGATTTGATCCAGTTCTCCATCTCTCCCTGTTAACAGAACAGGAACACCTTAAAGCAGCTTTGGTCATGTAGGCAGAAACAGTCTTCTAACTCTGTGAAACAGGAATGTATTGTCAGATCGGATCCGTACCATCAGCTCAATTCCACATGTGCAAGCAGATATTCATCTAAGTCCCCATAAATAAAGTAATTATGGTAGTAAAAGTACTTATTTTTATCCTTAAATCACTAAAGAATGTTAAACTACATCTTTTAATTTTTTTTTATGACTTTTCTGAGACAATTTGATGCTTTTTACGTTTTGTCCCTTAAGCTGCTTGTCTGACGTCATGATTGGACTCAGAGAAGTCCAGCAAAATCTGATTAAACCATTTTTATCTGCATTTTTGTTGTTTCCTATTTTAGATTACGCACTATATACCACAATGTTAACACAAAAGGAAAACAAAACTAAACTCAAATATGCTAGATTTATGTTTAAAGCTACAGTGCGTAATAATTACAGGGATATACAGTCAGAAATGTAATATATTATACATAACTATGTTAT
>NW_015151074.1:376077-377897 GCF_000732505.1 Cyprinodon variegatus | reverse complement strand
CATTGACTGTTTGTTTCCCAAAATTCCATAGTGCTGCTGTGTCATCTGCAGAACATCCGGTTAGCTCCATCCAGCATCCCTGCAGGGTTCCAAGCTGGTGGACTGGTTCTCCTCTTGTTCTTGAATTTCTCCATGTTTCGAAGTTGTATTTTTATGGCACTAGTGGATAATTCTTTATGAAGAGTAGGCTGACTGAAAAGGGGGTCTGAGAGGGGAAGGGATATGCCGGATTTGATCCTGGATCGCCCGCGTTGAGGACTAAGGCCTCCATACATGGGTCATGTGGGCTAACCACTGCGCCACCGAAGCACGCCTTCTTTCTGCATTGTCTTCACCTTTTATGTCTACCCCAGGACCAGCTAGACCCAAACCATGGCTCTACCATAACCTCAGCATTGCTTCTAGCAGCATTTGAAGGACAGATAAAAAACCCACCCAGAGGCTGCAGTAGACCTCAGTTTTTATGGCTTCCAGGTGGGTCCCGTGCATTAAGAACCGTGGGTATCTGCGTTTTTGCTCCACCGCCTACCTGCTAACAGCTGCCAAGGATATTAGAACCATTTTCATGCCTTACCTTCTCCAAAAAATATTGAGGAACCCACCAGGACATCTGGTTTGCAGCCCAACTGTATTTTTGGGGTCCAGGTTGAGGGACACTGACTCTAAATGCTTGGTGGTTGGGTGTGTTACCCCAAAAGTCATTAAACCGTCTCCAAGATGACGACGCCTTTGAACTGCCTGCTTAGATTACTATGAAATTACATTTCATTGAGAGTTTGCATTTTATCATGGAAAGCCCTCTGTTGCTCAGTGGCGCAGTGCTGCCTTGCAGCAAGAAGGTTCTGGGTTCGATTCCCAGCCCGGGGTCTTTCTACATGGAGTTTGCATGTTCTCCCTGAGCATGCGTGGGTTCTCTCCAGGTACTCCGGCTTCCTCCCACAGTCCAAAAACATGACTATTGTCCTTAGGTTTGAGTGTGTGCATGAATGGATGTTTGTCTCTGTGTTGCCCTGCGATGGACTGGCGACCTGTCCAGGATGGACCCCGCCTCTCGCCCACTGACTGCTGGAGATAGGCACCAGCACCCCTCGCGACCCCACTCGGGACAAGCGTGTAAGAAAATGGATGGATGGAAGTCCTCTGTTACTGCTAAACATTCGTTTTCATAGCCTCGTCCAATTTCAGGCATGTATACGACATCTGTCATTAAATGTTGACCTCTGTCATCGAACACTGACATCTGTCACTGAAAGTTGATGCCTGTCATTGATTGTTGACCTCTGTCATTGAACATTGACCTCTGTCATTGAACATTGACCGTTATTGAACATTGACCACTGTAGTTGACCACTGACCTGTGTTATTGAACATTGTCAGCTGTCATTGAACACTGACCATTATTGAACATTGACCACTATTATTAAACATTGACCACTGTCATTAAACATTGACCTGTGTTATTGAACATTGATCTCTGTCATTGAATGTTGACCTCTGTTGTTGAACATTGACATCCGTCATTGAAAGTTGACCTCTGTTGTTGAACATTGACATCTGTCATCGAAAGTTTACCTCTGTCATTGAATATTGACATCTGTTGTTGAACATTGACATCCGTCATTGAAAGTTGACCTCTGTTGTTGAACATTGACATCTGTCATCGAAAGTTGACCTCTGTTGTTGAACATTGACATCTGTCATTGAAAGTTGACCTCTGTTGTTGAACATTGACATCTGTCATCGAAAGTTGACCTCTGTTGTTGAACATTGACATCTGTCATCGAAAGTTGACCTCTGTTGTTGAACATTGACATCTGTCA
>NW_015151074.1:370512-374780 GCF_000732505.1 Cyprinodon variegatus | reverse complement strand
CTGTTGTTGAACATTGACATCTGTCATCGAAAGTTTACCTCTCTCATTGAATGTTGACCTCTGTTGTTGAACATCGACATCTGTCATCGAAAGTTTACCTCTGTCATTGAATGTTGACCTCTGTTGTTGAACATTGACATCCGTCATTGAAAGTTGACCTCTGTTGTTGAACATTGACATCTGTTGTTGAACATTGACATCTATCATTGAAAGTTGACCTCTGTCATTCAACATTAACATCTGTAATTTAACATTGAACCCTTTTATTGCACATTGACCTCTGTCATTGAACATTGACCTCTGTCATTGAACATTGACAGCTGTCATTAACAGCTTTAGTTATGTTGAACTGAGGCTCTAATGGATTTTCCTCTTTTACTTTTAAAACATTTCTACACCATCACTGCTAAACACTGGTTATGTTTGTTATGTTGTTATGCTCCTTAATTCTTTGCTTTCATGTCCAACTAGTCAGGGCTCCCTAGTCTTGATTAGATTGTGATGAACTGTAACTTTTATGATGTTGACCCCACATACCCCCACATAAGACTCTTTACCCAGACTGACACCTACAAAACACAATTGGCCAAATCGATAGTTTTCTTCTCAAAAACACATTTTGTTAAATATATAATAACTCTTCATTTCAAAATAGAAGACATTTGGCTCTGCACACACTATCTATACCAAAACACTGAAAATATGACTCAAAATTATTCTGTCAATGAATGACATTTGTTTTCACTTCATAAAGTACATGTAGTCAATCAGAGTACACCAGGTTTCAAAATACTTGATACAAAATAAATGTTGACATTAAAAAACTACTTAGACTTTCATGTTTCAGTTTTACAGGTATTTGCCCACAAAACATGCATTCCAACTTTTTACACTTTTTGGCTGGCAACTGTATGTCCACATATACAGTAATTATCACATTCAAGAGCATTCCAGTAGAAAGCAAATCCGTTTTTTTTTGTATCCTTTAGTGTTTACTACAGGAGGTGCAGTAGAAACATGGTTTGATAGAACAGAAAAAGTTTTACAGTTTTTCCTAAAATGAAATGTGATATACAAGACCATTCTTGAACAAAACAACAACAGCAACAAGTCCAGATAAATATTGGGGGAACTAAAGAAATAAAAAATACAACATTGCTGTATCTAATCTCTATGTTCTTCAGGGTTAGGCCACATGTTTTTGTCAACATCACATCTGATATTATCCAAGGCGATGCACCTGGGATCAAACCGCTCGATATGTCGGATCCACTGTTGACAATCCTGAACTGTGATGTCCCTGCAGCCAGCATCCATGGCTTCAAGGAGGGACATCTGGTCATGTGGCTGATGGTCATAAACCTTCCACCGCCATGCTGAAAAGAACTCCTCTGTGAGGTTGAGGAGACTTAGCAGTCTTGGGTGAACTTCAAACCATGTTGTTATTGCTTGTGAATCATGGAAAGCCACATTGTCCCAGGTAATTACAAAGGTCCATATGAATATTGTTTTCTAATTTATATCATTGCAGAAACAGAGGTTTTTATACTCTATCTAAGGTTTGAAATATAGTTTTTGCTATTGTGAGATAGTGTGTGTTAACATTTGTAAATACTACAAAAACAATCCATAGTTTTGTTGGGAGGCTAGTAGAACACATTTGAAAATGGCGTGAAATGCATGAATGGTATGGCCAAAAAAGACCTATGCTGTGCTAACTCTTCACTGGGTTATTATTGTAGTTTATTGGTTAAACCAGAGAACTGGACAAAGATATAGAACTGGAATAAGGGGATGGTCTATCCCCCCCCTGAACAGGAAGTGTCCATCAATAATCCCAGTGATACGACTTTACCTCCTTCCTGTTGTAGCACAAACATCCAACATGACATAATATGCTCTAATAAAACAAAACCCTTGCTTTATAAATTTGTGTGATTTATAAGTGTGTGTGTGTGTGTGTGTGGGGGGGGGTCAATTACTGTAGCTTCATAAATATGCAAAAGCATGAAAGACTAGCAGCTACAGGGTTCTGATTTATTCCACTTTGGGGTTGGCACTAATTGGTTTCTCTTAGCCTTGCTCTCATTAGCAAATTAGTGTTAATGAACTGAGGTATGTGTGTAAAGTTGCATTCTTCCTCACTGGCAGTAAGGAAAGCTGCAGATGATCCGCCGTGTGTTTAACGCTGATATTAGATGTTTGGTTTTCTTTAGAAAAGGCCTGTTTGGTTTCTCTGAAAGGATCAAATGTGGGACATGGTCCCATCACGTCTGGCCCCCTCATCCTCCTCACACACCTCACCGCTCTGTACAAACAGATACCTGTCAGCTTTGACAAATAGCACCACTCCTTAACAGATTATTTACTTTTAATGGAGGGGGGGTTGGAAGGATGAGCGAAGCACTTAATATGTGCTCACACGAGGTTTGATGTATGGGATCATCGCAGCAAAGCGGCTCCGCCCAAAGCTGCAGTGGGAAATAAATCTGTGGGGGGGCGGGGTGTTCTGCTGGGGTGTCTGAGCTGTTAGGGTCCAGAGGAGCAAAGCGTTTAGCTTCTTTTATCATTTAAAGATCCGTAATTAGGTGGCTGGACAGGGTTGAGGTTGAGGTTTGAGGTGAAAATTAAAAAGGCGATCACGGTTTCAGGTCAAATTATTTTTCCTGAAAAAGAAACAGTCGTTTCTGCATCCAAAGGTCCATTATTACCTTTATGAACGCGTCTTCATTTGCTTTCAGAGGACCAAATCCCTGCGGACTGTGCCGGTCCAAAGGCTAGAACAAAATCCATCACCAGGAAAAAAGACCTCATCTTTTCCTGGTCGTCTTAAAGATCATCACATGGGGTCTGATGTTGGACGTTTACTAGATGTAATGAACCTGATATCAGCTGATCAGTTAGCTGTTATTAGCCTGATAAACCTGACTGAATGGGAGATTAAATGTGTAATCTAGTCTGGCCCCGATGAATGAGACATTGGAACATTGTTGATGAGAACAACCAGTTGTTTTTCAAACCGCTGTTTGTGCCTATTGGCCAATGAGAGCCACTGACTGTGACGTAGGAAGCGCAACAGGAAGCTGGTGGGGAAGTTGAAACAAACAGCCTGTCGGTAAAACGGCGAATACGTCCTTCTTAAAAATGAATGCTGCTCACGTTTCAATGAAAACCCCAAAGTCTAATCCTTCCAAAACTGATTCCAAAGCTGAGTCAAAAATGGCCATCAGAGCCAGCGGGCCTTCACACACGACTATGCCGAGAGAGGACCGCTGCAGACGGGCTAACGTTAGCCCCGGAGCTTCGCAGTTTGCCGCGGTCCTCTCAACTTCGGAAATTGTTTTTAATGACCATTAAATGGGTAAATGGACAATATAGTGACACTTTAAATTATAATATTCTAGCCTCAATTTATCTTAAAATGTACCTTTATTGAACAAAAGCAACAGAAAGAGAACTTTTAACTTTTAATGGAGTGTTCCATTGAAAGCTGCTGCTGCCGCAGTGCATGCTACTGTGGTGCAGCTTTGTCGTCACGCCATCAAAACCCCGCCCACTTTGCGTCCAGACATTCAAAACACATCTCTGCGTTGGGATTGGCCCTCCAGATTTAGGGCATGGGGCATTGATTGAGACCAACTCGCAGGAAAAAATGATTTTGGCTGCTGGCTGGTGGGGCTAGTTTACTAGGCTAAGCTGGTTTATGTCCCATTAACCTACCTGGAGGCCAGGAACAATTTATAGGCAGCAGATTCTTGGCTTTAAAGAGTTTCTTTTTCCATAAAACTTCGACGTTTAGACCTCTTATCAGGAAGGTATGTATCTAGAGAGCCTTTACGACAAAAAAAAAAAAAAAAAATAGATATACAGTGGGGGAAATACATATTTGACCCCTTGCTGATTTTGCAGGTTTGCCCACTTACAAAGAATGCAACAATCTACAATTTTAATCATATGTACATTCTAACAGTGAGAGACAGAATCCCAAAGAAAATTCTAGAAATTCACATCATATGAATTTATAAAAACTGATAACCTTCTGATGAGGAAAAACAAGTATATGACCCCCTACCTAACAGCAAGTGTTCTGGCTCCTACAAGCCAGTTAGTCTTTATGACACAGCCCCAATCCCAACCAATTATCTACATCAAATACACCTGCCTCACCTCGTTACCTGTATAAAAGACACCTGTCTCATATCAGTAGTAAGAAATGAAGGTAATGGATTCCTCAACTTCATTAACATTAAATGTGTTATTCATTTGTT
>NW_015151074.1:369615-370431 GCF_000732505.1 Cyprinodon variegatus | reverse complement strand
ACCTTAGAAAAGTGTATACAAATAACAGATAAGAAAATAAACAAATGAAATATTGCACTCTACTGTCATGCTCTCTGCCCTGATAGCTGACCTTCATTTCACTCACCTACCTAACTCTCTCCACTTACTAATTATCATTCATCTTATCTACCTGCTTTATAAACGGCTCAGCCCAGCTATCAGGGCCAGATCTTTAAGTCTGCGGTGTAGAGGGTGTAGAGGAACAGTTCCAGCACTGTTCCCTGTGGGACCCCCGTACTGCAAACCAACATATCTGAGACACAGCCCTGTCCCCTCACATACTATGGGTGGTCAGTGAGGTGGACATACACAGATTCCCGGGGTATATAATTTGGCCTCAGGCTGACTGCTAGCAGCTCAGTGTCCTTGCTGCACAGCATCTCATTAATCGCTGGGTGTTCAGAGTTACAACATCTATTGTTCACAAACACAGCCAGACCCCTTCCTCTCTTTTTACCACTCTCCCTGGTTCAACCTAACAAACTGAAGCGGTTTATAGTAATATTTAGCAACAAGGCTAGGCTAACTGCATGCAGCGAGGCTAAAGCTTTATTCTGCTTTCCCTGCCTCCTTTTTTAAACGTTAGGATCTGAGCCAGTATGGATTAAGACAGCTATGACTGATTTAAATCACTTTTCAGAACAATTTAGAATGTTGTTTTTTGTTGTTGGCTGTCATGTAAATATACTGGTGTGATACCTTAGCATACATTTGATTGGTTTTCAGTATACGTCTATGTTGAATTATGGCCCCACTAGAAAAAAACTCCACCAGCAGGCACTGTAACTTTATATA
>NW_015151074.1:365546-366586 GCF_000732505.1 Cyprinodon variegatus | reverse complement strand
GAAGCATAGTTTAGGTGGTCAGAATAGTCATGTACAAAAATGACTATTCTCCAGTGTTTGAGGTTCGTGTCGCCGTCAACTTCCTACAGCATTAATATATCCCGGACTTGTTCTATGCGGGAAAAGCAAATAAATCGGAACAGCCAGACGGGGAAAAAATGGAGGAAAAGAAATGGAAATAACTTGCAGTGTAAATCATGTCTTAGTAAAGATATCTGTCAAATTTTCTACTAACTGCTAGAATGTGAGGTGTGGGGCCCATCATGTGGTCCCGGGTCCCAGTCAGCTGACCAGCGCTGGCAGACCACGAAGCCTTGCTCAGAAACCTCCAGCTTCTTCTTTCTTTGACAGCTTTTCAACATGAAATATGTCCCCACTTTTATACCCTGCACATCCAGAACTACACGTCTAAGGAGGTTTTAAACGGCACCATTTATTTGCCGCTTTGGATAGTTAATATTTATGATCAATCACCAGCAATGAGGACTTGAAGAGGCACATCTTCTGTGTTTTATGGTGGTTATTAATGACGACCTGAACATTTACTTCTTCTACTCACTCAACTCTGAACTCTTAATGATCAAAAGTATTAATTCACACAGTGTTTAATATTAATATCCTGGACAAAGATAAAAGGTAATAATAATGCAAGGCCAACATAAAGACAGAGTCATTATTTAAGTGCTGTCATCGTTTGTCTTACTTAAACATCACAGTGATAAGGCTTCTTTTAATTTAAATAAAGACATTAATTTCTTCAATGCTGAGTAATCAAAGGAACATTTTCTACATTAACCCAGAATCTAGTTAGTTGAGCCATAAATCTTTCTCAGAATTTCCGGTGGTGAATCCTTTTCCATTACAGTCATGTTATTCGTCTTTGCAGGTGTTGTCAGCAGCCCAGCTGAACGCCTGGGTCCCGCCCCGCCGTAGAGATGGCTTCCACTGCTGATTTGAGGCTTCTTCTTGTGTGACTTCCAGAGCTGGAGGTACCAGATCCGCTTGGGTGGTCAGATCTGCTCTGGGCCCTGCCCTTTCTT
>NW_015151074.1:360425-362651 GCF_000732505.1 Cyprinodon variegatus | reverse complement strand
CCAATCAGCTAACCAGTATTTTCACCCCTTCCCAAAATTACTTCAACGGAAGGTTTCCAGATGGAGCAAATCCGTCTGGTGGAGTCAGGTTTCTTTCTCTTTGGTTCATTGAAAGAACGTGTTTATTTTGGGAAGTTTTTTCTGTTATTCCAGCGAATCTTCGTTGCTTTTTCTTTTCTGGAATCCGCTGAAGTATCTCTTTTTGGTATCTATCGTCGCTAACACATTGTACGTAACGGTTATGGTTTTAATCGACGCTCTGGATTACGCATAATTCTAAGTTGTAGTATAAAAAATAAAATACTCAAATACATTGTTCTTTTAAGATCTTTATTGCAGTTTGAAACATATTACATTGGGGTATTTTTTTTACCAAACCTTATAATGAACTATACACATTTATTAACATAGTAATTAAAAGTCCCACTGTCTGCTTTGCTATTGGTGTTGTGTTTAAACGGCTCACCATCATGGTGAAATCTGCCATATGTTGGGGTTTAAATACGGTCCGGTCAATCCATATAGTATCAAGTGAATTTAAGAGGAATTTTTCGCACCATTACATTTGCAAAGAGACGTCCTAGTCCACTATTACGTAGGGGGACCGCCAGGTGTCAGTGACGGGGCCCCTAAGAGGTTGGGGGCCCCTAAGCAACTGCATACTCTTCTTACCGATAGTTACGCCATTGCTCATACTGTCCGATTGGGCAGCAATCCCCTCCACCTGCACTGTGTTATGGATAGCGATGGCTCGCTGTCTCACACGCTGTCCCCCCTGCCCCCCCGAAGCTGTGACGGGCATTTTAGAATTGACTGAATGTAAAAAAAGAGAAATTTAATTATTTCAGTTTCAACTTAGTGGAATTGGTTTTGAAACTGATGCATTTAATGTGAGATTTGTCTACATGAATACAGATTCAACTTCAATAACCTTTTCTGTCACGATGATGAAAACATCAATTGTGTCAGTTTTTTTTCTAACAGTTTTAGAAATGACATAAAGGTCTGTATTTTTGGACCTTTCCTAAATTCAACAATATTACAACAGTTATGTATCTAACAGGTTCATATTGGCCGTATTTTGATATCTGACTTCCAACATTTGACTTTATGAAATAATTTAAACATTTACCACAGACTAGTCTTTACCTTGAGATTACATTTCTCTCAACTAACCGACCTGACAGAATTTCACGTAGTCCTTAAACGTCTGTGTTTGCATATCGGTTATGCTTCTGTGGGGATGGAGGCTGTGAATCAAGCCTCTTTTCTGTGGCGAGGAAGCAGAGGAACCACTATTTGTCGACAAGAGGAGGCGATGAATGAATGATGAGGAAAGAGGGCCAAAGACACGGCCTGCTGCCTTGTGATCAACCTTTTAATAACCTGTAATCTTGTGGCAGAAGCTGTTTGCCCGAATGAATCTGATGGATGACAGAGCTCAGCGCGAGACAGACCATCCAAAAATCTAAACATACAAATATTAAAAAAGGAGGGGTGACCCAGGAAACCTCTGGAGAAAAGTGAGTCACCTTTAGTTAAGATGATACAAATTCTCCGAGAGCAATTTATACTCTATTGACTGGAGAAAGTGTCTTTTCAGATGTGCGGAAATTGTCTTACATTGCAGATGAGATCTGCTGCTTGACACCGGATCCAGGGGCCAGGGTGACAGCAAATATCACATTAGCTGCCCAGGAGACACACAGATGATATCAGACTGTCTTTAGCTCTGGACAAACACAACTGCATATCATGTTCATCTCTCAAACAACATCATGCAACTTAATGCAGACATGCTTCAAAGAAAATACTTGTATCCTTTAAAGCACGAAGGTGGAGAAGTATCCTAGTGGCAGAAATAAAGACAAAAAGACCTTAGGATCAAACTCTGGACCTAATTCCTGCAAGGTACAAACTGGGCCAGCATGCAGCTTTCTTCTATGTACGCACCGGTCCTAAGCTACATATGAATGCTGGACCTTTACCAGTGCTGGCAGGTAGGGTAGCAATTTCCATGATCTAGGTGATGTAATTTCCATTATTTGGCTACGGAGAGCAGCACTGGTAAAGGGGCGTGGTAGGTGAGCTAAAATATGAAATGATTCCATCCTGTTCAATAAATGATCAGTGTTTTTAATTCAGAGTAATTTTCATGTGAATGTGCTTTACTGGAGGCATCCATGTTTGTCAAAGAACACTACTGCCACCTACTGGTTAGTGACA
>NW_015151074.1:357169-358985 GCF_000732505.1 Cyprinodon variegatus | reverse complement strand
GCTTGTGAAGTCGAACAGCTTTGGTGTCCAGCTAAACATCCTGCAGAATGACTTTGTTTATCAGAACAGTGTTGATAACCACTCCTGCGCTGCTCTGGGGCTGATTTTTCTGTACGTGTTGATCATTGGTTTGAGTTCTTGGGGGGCCCACCCTGCAGCCGCAGTGGGTTCAGTTGGAGCCCGCAGTAAACCAGCAAGAAAACAAAGAAAACTGAAGAGCATAAATAGTGCGAAACACAGGTGAAAACAGGAGAGCTGATTGACAGGTGGGTTGATGGAGCTAAATAAGGGAGTGATCGTTGCTGAGCCTTACTTCACAGATTTTCCACTTTGTTGCGAAAATAATCTATTGCAATTAATGTGGTACTTCCCACTGGCTCTGCAGCTCTGCGGCGTGATGCATAGCCCTTCCTTGCGGTCTATGAGAAATATAGGTTGAGTATTTCTGATGGTTGATACACCAAAACACATTTATTTTTGAAAAGCTAGGATGGATCCGGTTTATATTCCAAAAATCAGACGGGAGGCTGTTTAAAAGCAGCGGCTGGATCCTGGCTGCCTCACAGCCCGGTTTGGATGAAGAACTGATAATGGTTGGGATATAGAATGTAGCATGTAGAAGTTGGCATGACAGGAGCTGAGCAGAGGGAAAGGCCAGCACTCCGAAACATGAGGGAAACTGATGGCATTGTTTTATAGGTAAGCCATGAATAAAGGAGCATTAGCTTGAGCTGCAGCGGAGACAATGAGACAATAGTGTTTTTTCTGTAGCTCATTGGTGCCACCCCTCAGATCTCGGCCCTCTGGATGTTAAGCCATAATGCCTATATCACTGTAAATAAGGCTGTTATGTTTTAAACATAGAGGCACAATCATCCGATTAGCCCCAAACTTCATCTCACTAAAAAGAACGGTTTGGAAATAACGTTTCTGATGGATTCCTGCCTCATCGTAGTAGTGAGGTGTTGTAGGAGGCTGAAGTATTGATTTGATTCCACTCACAGACCCCCCCCACCCCCTGTAGTCACACACACACCCAGACAGCTTTGTTTTCAGGACATATGGGGACATTTCATTGACTTGTATTCATTTTATATGGCCTAACCCAGACCCTTACCCTAACTACCAAGATGTACCTAATCCTAACCTAAACTGAACTCACACCTTAGTCCTAAACCTAACCCCAACTCAAAGAACAGAACTTTACCATATAGGGACCAGTTGAATGTCCCCATATGTACCTGTAAGTCCTCACATGTAGGATATTTTTTAAAATACTTCCCTCACATTGTAGGTAAAACAAGACCACCAACACACACACACACATCTGTATTTCTATCCCTGTTAAGACTTTCCATTGATTTACAGTCATTTCAGTTGCTTCTATGCCTATTGCTGACATTTACCCAAATCCTGACCATTATCAATATATTCCTAACTCTAAACTCAACCTTCAAGTTAATCCACATCATACCTCTAAACTGACTGTCACCTGCTGGTCCTCAGATAGTTAGTACAGGGTTCGTACACCTTTTCCAAAGTCAAAATCAAGCACTTTTCAAGCACTTTCAAGATCCATTTTAAAACTTTTTCCAGCACCTTACACCACCGTAAATTACATACCAATACATAGTCAAAATTATTATTTAGTGTTTTTATCGCATTAAAAGAGATGCTATAAACAACCAAAATTGTGTATCAGAAGGATCAGATATTTAAGCAAAACACAAGTTTTAATTTTTCAAAATCTATCAGAGTCTAAGTAGACATTGCTTGATATCTAACCTGCCTGAAACGATGTAAAAACAGTTACCTC
>NW_015151074.1:354577-355873 GCF_000732505.1 Cyprinodon variegatus | reverse complement strand
AAGAGGCAACTCGTGGGGTTTGTCCCCGTTTAATCCAGAATTTGTATTTTTCATCTTCCAGCCAACGTTCATTGAAACGACAACCTCCCGGCATGGTGCAGTAGTGGTTTCATGGGGGCGGAGTCACACATGGAAATAGACTGGCAGATCGCAGTCACACATAAGCGAGCAGGTTTCATTTTCAGGCTCTCCAACATTTTATTTCTCCATTGAATAAAAACACGATTCAGTTAGATAGGTATTTGTTGCGAAAGAAATAGTTACAATTTCAAGCATTTTCAAGCATTTCATCCAAAATATGGCCCACCTTGAAAACACAACGTCAAAACGCAAGCATTTTCAAGGATTTCCAGGACCCATACAAACCCTGTTAGTAAATCTAACAAACGAGGCACACGAACCTGTCTCTCTATTTTTGCAGGAGGCTTTACATTTACTTCAATTCATTTCTACAGCCTAAACGTGACCACTGACCTAAAATCAGCAATTCCCTCATGGGGTCCAGGCATCGGTCCTCACAACGTTCTATATTCCCAGAAAATGGACCTCACAATGAATCAAATACAAGAACCTAGACAGCCAACCCAAATGACTAGAGGATGGAGCTGAGTTTCCTCTCAGGTGGCGTCTCTCTTTACCTTTCAGTCTGGTATTTTCTGACTCTGAAGAATCCTTCACTTGCCATTCAAGTCTATCAATGTCAGCAGCAGGGCTCAGCCACACACCCACATATTTGGATTAAACAGTGAGAGTCATTACAGCCTCTGTTATTGACCTTTAAAGATACAACTTTAATAGCTTTTCTCTCCCCTCTCATTCTGTCACGGTGTAAAGCACCAGCGGCTGCTTCGCTGATGAAGTCCCTCTCAGGGTTTGCCTGGAATTGGAATCAAATACTTTAGATCTCCTTTTCCGCAGAGGTAAAGCCGCCGGCTTTGTGGCCCAGAAAGGAGAAATTAAAGAAAAGGCACACAATGAGAATAAGGAGCAGGCGATCAGGATTACCCAACGGGACACATTTTCCAAGAGGCTAACCATGAGACAAGCATGTTAGAGCAGCTCTAAGGCTGTTATTTTAGGACCTGACAACATCTTCTCCATGGCAACGCGAGGCGCTATGAGCTGGAAATACATGCTGTTTAAAGAAGTTCATACTTTGTAAGAAGTGAGAAGCAGTGTCAACACATTTACTATTTTAGATTTCATTTCTTTAATGAAATTATTTTATAAGAAGAAGAACAGATACTGTTCAATTTATTGTGTGTCTGCCTCATGGACTAAAACTAGTAGTTGGTT
>NW_015151074.1:351350-352915 GCF_000732505.1 Cyprinodon variegatus | reverse complement strand
CCTGAGTGGACTATAGATCACTCTGTGATACTCGCCTAGGAGAGAGGAACCCTCAAAAGATAAAGTGTAAAGTAAAGTTTTATTTTTCTTTATCTGGATATCAGGAGGAGCAGATCTAAGCCCTTCATGGATGTGAGGAGTGGTCAGACGCAGCAGGCCTGCTCTGCTGAGCTTCTGTGTCTGAATGAAGCAGGAAGTTCTGTTTGTCTGCAGGTGTGTTTGTCTGCAGGCCTCGGAGGTTAATATCCTGCTTTGTCTCTGCTCCTATTCATCATCTCAGGTGTGTTTAAGTGCTGCAATGTGTGATGGAGGGACACACGGGCGTAGTGACAGCAGCCATTTGTGAGGTGCGGTGTTGCAGCATAATCCCTCCTCTCACTTTATATAAAAGGAAGATAATGCGATGGAACTTTTCTGAACTCGTAACCTTTTATCTGTGCGGCCTCTGCGCTCTCACACCTGTCCGCGCAGCTCTTATTGTTTTTGTGCACGTAGCTGCCCTCAGCAGGGGCCGCGGCTCTGTCCTGTTATTCACTGTCTGCAGCCATCAGCCGTTTCCAATCTCACCATCAGGGAAGTCACAGCTCTTTGTACAAGTGCCTTCAGTAATTGAATTTGCTGCAGAAATAGCTGCCTGGAAAATTTCATTTTCACTCCCAGAGGGTGGGTGTGTGTGAGTGTGGGTGAGTGCCACTCAGTGCTCCCTCCCTCCTATCTGATCTACCTTGTCCTCCATTTCTAAGCCTACACACTGTCTTCAGCGGGACTCTTCAGTGGACGCAGGTGGTCCCCTCTCTGCTGTCTCATCCACCTTCAACACCCGCTGCATCTCTGCTATCCTGTAAGACGCCAACACCAAGATGTGGCTAAATATGAACAAAACAAGTGTAATTATGCTGAAATCTCGCCTAATCTCAGGCAATCTTAGGATCATTCGTCAATTTAATCCAAACTACTTTCTTTAGGCTGAACAAGCAAAGGGACATAAGATGCAGCTTATTTTGGAAAATTTAGGGAGAGACGATTATTTATGGAATTTACATCATATACTCTATGTTATGATTTATTTTTATGTTCATGTAAGGATAAAGACACTTAAAGGAAAAGTTCAGTCAGCGAGGAATAATCAATTGATCATTATTTATACACTGCAAATGTAAAATGTCTTAAATTAAGTGTATTTACCCTTAATTTGAGCAGGTAAATAAAATGATCTGCCTATGGAATGAGTATTTTACTCTTAAAATAAGATAATTAAAACATATTCACTTGTAATAAGACAATATAATTGTATTTTACTTATTTTAAATTTAAATTGTCTTGTTCTGTTGGCAAAGTGTCTCACTTACCTCCTTAATTCAAGAAAATATGCACTTATTTTAAGAAAAAAGTGACTTTTTTGGCATTATAAAACTTATATGTTTGCGGTGATTTTATGAATTTAGTGTTAATCAGTAACAAATAAAAAGATAAAATAATAATTTCAGTCCCGATCACAGAGTCTGGGAGCGGCCATTTTTGCCCAGATCTAGTAACCCCTCCCTCCTGCCATCTTCCAGCAGTGA
>NW_015151074.1:346569-347890 GCF_000732505.1 Cyprinodon variegatus | reverse complement strand
TAAACTGTATTTCCCTTCTGGCTCTTAACGACGCTTTTCTCTTGTACATATGTTCATGTTTGTAAAATCAGAAAGTAAAATAATTATTAAAAAGCTTTCCTCCTAAGTCTCTGTTCCAATTAAGAACGGAGAGCATTGAATGTGTCGCAGGGCTGCTGACCCTGCAGGACCACTGCTGGGCTCCCTCCCTCTGTGCAGGAGCCAGGCTGCAGCTTCCTGCATAATTAAGCAGAGGTGCACTATTGGCATATTCTCCAGGTTTAAATGCTAAATGGTATGAGCCTTCGCTTAATACTGGGATATCTAGAAGTGAAACATGATCAATATTATGACAGTATTAGTGAAACATGGCTGCACCCAGAGGAACAGCCTCCAACCTGCAGCCTTTGAAGAGACGTTTGTCCTGCAGCTTGTTTCCCAGACAGAGAGCAGGTCCATAAAAACATGCTGCCATGCTGTTTTTGCATGTCTATGTTTTGAAATACCTTATTACATGATATTAAGAGTGTTTTCCTATTTCTAAAAGCCTGACAGAGCATTGTGGGCGTTATTCTCTAGCACAAAATTGACTTTGAATAAAACTGTTCTTTTTTCAGATCCTCTTGTAAAAGACGTTTCCAGTTCTTCAACAGCATAACTCATGACACCAAATCAGGAGGAACTCCTCTAAAATTATGACTAACTGTTAAAATCACCTAAAAGTAAAACATTTCTGTAAAACTGTAAAACTGTATTAAAATCATCTGCAAATAATTCAACAAAAAATCTTCATAGTTTAATTTCAATCAGAATCAGAATTACTTTATGAAACTCTTGCAGAAAATTTATTTTCTTGCAGCGCAACTGTTTACAGAAGAGAGAAAAATAAGATTGTACAATAGAGCAAAATAAAATTAGACAGAATAAAATAAGTAAAATTATACCCTTCCCATATAAACAGTGTAAAATGAAGATCTCAGTATATAGAATCAACAATATTTACAATTTACTATGCTGATCAGTACCTAAAAAGGTAAAATAAAAAACTCTTACTATTAGCAGATAATTTTCATGCCTCATAGAATTTTTTTTGTTAGTTTTATTGAGGAAACAGAAGTGAAAATTTAAACCATAAAAATCAAATTTTTCCACTTTTTGATTTAAACATAAAACATAAAGACAGTAAAAATTCAAAACCAAACAGCGAACTAAATAAACAGAGACATTGTCAGGAACAAACCCACCTCCCTTTTCCCCAGGACTTACATTTTATCATCTGCCTGGCTGTGTGTTTCCTGGACGGGGCCGCCTGTGGAGCTGGTTGACACTTGCCTTTTGTATC
>NW_015151074.1:344122-345418 GCF_000732505.1 Cyprinodon variegatus | reverse complement strand
ACTGGATGATCTGGTGAACTGGAAAGTGACCTGAGATGACACGTGTTGTTAAATGGCGCTATAGAAATAAACTAAATAGAATTGAATTTTCACACTGAGAATCAAATCAAAATTTCTTCCAATAGAATTATGAAGGGGTTGCCAGGTTCTATCAAATTGCTTTAAATTATTTGCTAATGAGAACGATATTCTATTCCAAATAGAGCCTAACCAATTCCTCCAGCCACAATTTAACCAAAGGAAGCTCTGATTTTCTCCAGAACATCAATACTAGTTTTTGTTCTTATGATAAATGCATAGGATACTAATTGTCATTGGTATTTAGTAAATTGAAAAAGGTGAGTAGAAACTCTGAGTACAATTAGAAGTGCATCCAGCCTCAACTCTGTGCGGCATTTTGAATACTCCAGACCAAAACTGGGTTCATTTTGTAAGAATGAAAAAGTATAGCTTCTTCAATACGCCGTTTGTCTTTTTTCTATCGTATTTTAAAATAAAGTTTTCTGTCTGAGAATGTTGCTCAGTTTCTGTTACTAAACCTATTGAAAGGTCTACAAGCAAAACATGCTGTTTCCCAGCAGCAGGGGGCGCTGCAGCAGGTTAGATATGAATTAATTCACTATTTGTCACCATCATCAGATCAGTGACGCTGATCTGTCAACGTCCATCCAAACGTCTGACCACAGCTGCTGCTGTGTGTGTGTGTGTGTGTTGGGGGGGGGGGGCTTTGTCACGGTGGTAATTTTCTCCTAAATACCTTCCACAAATAATGGTTTTCAGAATGAGCATTAACAGGGTTGATTACACGAAATGGCCTTTTTAATTTACAGCGGGCTCCTATTGATCACAGGAGTGCAGATTAAAGCGTTCAATGAAGCCAGTGATGAGGTATTAACCAGCTGGAGCCCCCCAGGGGCCCCCAGGGGACGGCAGAGGCTGGCCCGGGTTCTGTCTGTGTACAGTTATTCCTCTGTAATGAAGTGCCTCTATGCAGAGGCATGGAGCCCCTGCAGGAAAAATAGATTGAAGATGATGAGCTCTTCAAAGTCATTTCTTGCTCTCTCATTCCACCTCATGCCCGGTGCCTCCTGCCCCACCGGAGCCGCTCCTCAAATCGCCTCGGATTTACTTAGCCGGACGGACCGATGCAATTTTTATGACCTTATTGCTTTTTTACCATGGTAATAGTTTTGAATCAATTTATCAATCTGCCGGAGCCATCAGGCATGTTGCCCTCAAAGATCAAGTCCAGGTCATTCCATCATTGCACTCCAGAGAACAGAGATGGAAAGACCC
>NW_015151074.1:339363-340035 GCF_000732505.1 Cyprinodon variegatus | reverse complement strand
GAACCCCAAGGCGCTCCCAGGCCAGAAACAAACATGAATGCTGTAGAACCAGTGAAGTCCTCATAAACCAAACAACCAATGTTTCTTCAATCTTAGAAATCTTTTTTTAATGCAACATGCTGCTTATAGAACTACTGACCTTGAAGCCATGCTTTAGATGGACCTGGTTTGGTATCCATGGTGCTTTGATATGATCCTCATTAGCTCACACAGCTGAATTCATCTAGTGTCTCCAATGGGTCCGGTCCTCCCTAATATATTGAAATACTATGCAACTCTCTTTAGTAACAGATGAGCTCAATCATAGCCGGGGCGTATGATTGATTATTTGACCAGACTTTGTTCTGCTTTTTAACTCAGCTTCTGCAGGATGTGTGTGGATAGGCAACATGGAGGCTGTAATGGGTTCATAAGGCCAGATGTGATGAATATTTAAAAAGTAACTTACATACAAACCGTGTCAAGGGCACTGACTAAATGATTAGTTCTACCTCAGGAGGACAAGTAACAAAGAGATCATAAACAGAGCATCCGTGTTACTCAGCCCCTGGTGGAGGCTGTAAATGACACGGCACAACGAACCAACCGAGGGACGCTGCTCAGGGACACAGCGGGGATTGAACAGCCAACATTTTCTCAGGAAATATAGTTCTGTTTCTGATGTTGCAGAAG
>NW_015151074.1:334430-336571 GCF_000732505.1 Cyprinodon variegatus | reverse complement strand
TTTTTATATTTTAAATGCTATTTTAAATATGAAGAACAGTTTCTCTAGTAAATGTCTAAGAGCCAATCGGAGTTCATTTATAGTCGTAAAAAGGTTAGAGTAAAAAATTTATACTTTTTTGTTGTTAAGGTTATCATTTAAGTTTACAAACTCTAACGTTAGAAGCATAGAATATAGACATGCAGTTTTTAATGCATATTTTTGGGTTTCCTGCCTGCTTTAATTCTATATATGTTTTCTTTTTTTTGCTTGTACATAAAAACTGAGGAAAACAGATGTGCTTGATGCAAACAGATTTTGATCGAGTTTATATCATGAAAATGTGGAAGTTCTTTTATTTAATCATTTATTTTTAAACATCATAAATTGAAGAATATTATCTGGGCTTTCTTGCGTTTCAGTACTAGTTGCTAGCCTGATTTTCCATGCGGTCCAGAAGCTGGAGTGACGCTACATCATGAATCAGATTAGGATTATTAGAGTCCCTCCACAGATTGATTTGTGACTCTTTGTTCTTTAAGAACTTTCTCATTCTTCATAGATGTCCTTCAGTCATATTTGCTGCCAAATATTCTCCAGTTCTTCTACCTGTATCTTGTTTCTTAAGCATATTTTTTTTTATGTCTACATAGACTCAGGTTCCTCTGTCAGCTTCTAGTTAACTGTGGTCTAACTCCACCTCATACTGTAACAGCTACATGACAGAAAGCTGAAATTCCCTGTTGGACGTTACGATCGTTCAGTTAAATGCCACCAGATTGAAAAGGGTTTCAATAAAAAAGAATGAGGTCTTTGGGACTGAAATGCTAATTAGGAGTCATTGTCCTGAGTCCTCAGGCTGCCCTGACCTACATCTTTCCCAGAAAGAAGCTCAGTATTCAGCCTAATATCGGACTAATCCTCCCCTCATCTCTGTGCTGCTGGAGGTCAGCCTTAAAAAAAAGCATTAAGCAAACAGCTAATGGAATTAAGGCTATAATAATACAGGGATATAGTGAGACAATTCTATTAACAAGATATAAATCATGTTGAGTGTGAGGTAAGTGTTTTTTAATTGATTGATGGAAAGAACGATCTATCGGTTTTCTGGAGACTAACAGCCATTTACCGTCTCTGCAGAGCAAAAGAGGCAAAAAGGGGAAGATAAGAAAATTACGCTGGGATGAGGAATAAATTATTCAGAAAAGATAATCATTTTGTGCTGACATTACTAATGTGAAGAAGCATTTAATCTCCATCCTGTGGGACAAGAGAGCAGGATGAGGCTTTTTATAAAGATTAAAACAGCAGCCAGAAGGCTTTGCTCTCATTAGCCACACCGCTGTCCTCTAATCAAGGAGAGGCTAGCTGTGCACACGGTTCACAGAGAGTTTAGCTAAACCACACCCAGAGGAAGGGCCATGCATCTTCATACATGTTCACATGAGTTTTCATCATCACTTTATGTTTCATAATCTGTTCTGCAGAGTTATCGGCTGGTTAAGCTGCAGACAACCAGGAACTATTACAGGGACTAACTGAGAATATCCCTTTAGTTCTGTAGCCGTCCCAAAAAAAAAATAACATAAACCCCATAATTAATGAACTGGATCTGAAATGAATCCACATTTGGTGAGAAAACAACAAACTCTACAAAGTTTGAAGATTTTCAGTCATCCAGATCAGAGTCATTCCAAAAAAAGTTAAAAAAAACAATCCAATAGAAATTTGTTTCCAAGTTTGAAGACGTGCATCAGAAATGCAGCAGCAGAAGCTTCTTTGATGGTGTTCGGTATGAACGTAGCATTAGAATTTGAATCTGATTGTTTGAATGAAGCTATGAAACATTATATCTCATGTCTTCCTAATGAAAATTCCCACCTCTAGTAAATCACACGTGTCCCATAATCAGGACTAAAGTAGTGTTTGAACAAAGACGAAAAGTTAGCTGCATTCCACCTCCCCTTGCGATGATAGCAGGCCAACCCCTTTACAGGGGAACATAGACAGGTATGGGGCATTGCAGGCTAAGGAGCCAAACATCCCCCATTCCAAAGGGGGGGACCCGTTCATCCGTTTCTAAACTAAAACCAGGCTTTGTTGGGCTGCTGGATAAAACCTGGAACTAAACGCTATTTCTGACATTTGATTGAAAAAGCTTC
>NW_015151074.1:330976-333177 GCF_000732505.1 Cyprinodon variegatus | reverse complement strand
GTCCACCTCCTCACACACCTGTGGATGGTTGCCTTGTTGGCGGAGTGCTCTTAAGTTGCTGATTGCCACTACCTCGACGCCAGAGTGTTTGCCAGTTTTGGGAAACTTTCTGCAGGTTCTTCCTCTAAACTGGATCTTTCCGGACCTTCTCTCGCTGAAGGAATCAACTGAGGTTTGGATCCTTCTTCCTTGAAGAGGACATTCAGTTTACTCTCTGAGCAAGGGAATCATCTCCATTACGACCCGTTCAAGTACCGCAGGAAATCTGAGCGGCAGCCAGTTTCTCCATTCACCAACAACCATCTGAGTTCTGGGTTAACCCTGTTCCGCCCTCCACCGAATCAGAATAACACAGGAAAAAAGCACACAGATTGGAGTCAAAGATCCTACAACTTCTCTGGAAAATTCTTCCGGTCGAGCTGAGTTCTGTGCAACTCCGCACCGAGCCTAAACTCTTCAATAAACCTGTTAAACTTTTCATCTGTGTCTCTCTGAATTGGTTTCACTGCATGTGGGTCCGAGCCTTAGATAAAATCATGACAACGTCTTCTTTAAATATGTGGGTATGGGTAATCTATAATGTAGAATTTATCATGATCAGGTTTTATTTTATAAAAAACGTGCAGCTTTCTTCATCTATGGAGTAGAGTTTGCAGCTTTCTGTGTCTGTCAGTATCAAACGCCACCGTACAGCTACCTGCTGAAGCATCATGTAATGGAGTCAGGCTGGGTGTCATCTGTTTAACCAGGAATAATGGCTAAAGCAGAAAAAAAAGGGGGTAGAGGTGGGGGGGTACTCTGATCACTGAGTGTGACAAATGATGAGGGCCACAAACAGGAAGTGAACAGGAGAGCGGTGCAGGCGGCCGCTGTTATCTCCCCCCACATGTTTATTACAGCCGGCCTCTTGTTGAGCAGCGCGCCGTGCTGACAGTGATGGACAGCTCCTATTAAGACCCTTTCTGCCGGGCAGCTGGCAGAAACAGATACATTTAATACAAGCGTTATTACTTTTTATTGGCTGGGCTTTAAAATATGGCCACTAAATAGTTGCTGCCATCAGATGCGGTTTGATACAAGATTTTAATTTGAGCGAGGGCTCCATAACACGGCAGCTATTGACACCAGGCTTTGTGTGGGGACAGTAATGATGGTGTACATGTGTGGGTATTGATGCTCTGTCTCCTGTGGGCTTTGTCTACTGGTTATATACGACGGGATGTTATCAGACTTGCCCCCTCTCCTCCTTGTTCACAGAGCGTGTCTGCTTATCACGTCTCAATGTGGCACCAACAGCTGGCCTCTGGCCCATTTAAAGGAGACGCATGACGCCACTTATTATCCGGAAAAGAAAAAGGGTCACAAGGTGTCTGATATTGACTCAAATGATGTCCTGTCCTACCTGGAACAATTACACCTGTTAGCATCCACCACCAATCATCACAGCTCTATATCTCCATAGGTGGCTGGGTTTTATTGATTGAAGTATTTTTAGATGCAGGATGTTGAACGTGCAGCAAAATATTTGTTGTTTTTTTTTAAAATCCATTATAAACGTTTAGTATTGAACCTTGTAAAAGTAACGATATGGCTTAAAGCCTTATGGTGCGTTCACACCGGGCGTGTTCTGTTTGCCAAAGTGTCTGGTTTACAAGCAATGTCCATGGGGGGGTAGCGTTGAGGGGTTCAGCGAGCAACCCAGTGTTTTGGCGTTGGAGCATCTGGGCTTTCAAAGCTGGAGTTCAGTAAATTTAACTTTTGCTGCTGGACGCCGAATATGGTTCCCAACCGGCCATTGAAAAACCGAATCGTTCCCTATTTAGAGATAGAAGTACCTGTCCCGTATTTGGTGGAAAAGAACGCACTTTGTCCCATGTTACTGTGAGAGTAAAAAAATTGTCAGTAAAAAGCAAATGGAAAATTAAGCACAAGGGCACGTTAGATACAAAACTTACGGTAAACTTGTTCCTGTACCTGTCCTGCGTTGTGACCCATGAGCTGACAACATATATGTAACAATCCAGAATACCCTAATCCTATTGGTCGAGCCAATGGTGCTCAAAAAGAAGATAGCGGGAAACAACAGAGCAGCTTGTATGGAAGTAATACTTATTTTTCAGTGTTAAAAGAAAATCTGCATATAAAAAAATTCAACCTTTTAAAATTCAAACTCAATATTTTCAGCCTCCTGAGATTCAACT
>NW_015151074.1:325802-329939 GCF_000732505.1 Cyprinodon variegatus | reverse complement strand
TGTTTCTGATTATGAAACAGTTTGAGGAATTAACCTCTGCCTCATGGAACCGCGTAGGGGTCGCCCTGCAGCTCAGTCAGAGTCTCCTCGTTCCTGTGCGACCGCCCCTACCAAAGGATCACATCCTAGGGGTTCGACTGAGGCCGAGCCCATGCAGTGGGGAAGAACATCCCTTTCAAAGGAGGAGCAACAAGGACTCTGTCTTTACTGTGGTGGTGAGGGTCACCTCGTCCGGACCTGTCCCGTAAAAGCTCAGACCTAGTAGGGGAGGGGGGGTCCCTACTGAGTCGAACTAGATTATCCACCCTCCCAGATCTGTTACTGCCAGCTACCCATGCTAAGTCTCTCTCCGTCTAAGTTTTTGTGGGTTTATAGACCAGGCTTTTGCCCAAAAAGATCCCTATTATCCTGGGTGCCACTAGAAAACATAACAACCAGGTTGACTGGAGAAAGGGGGGGGTTGTTGGGATCTGGAGGTCTGTCCACCTTTCTCCAGCAGAGGGCGTCCTAGGTCTCCTGGAGCCGAAGCTGACTTCTACACCTGCGGCTCGTTAACTCATCAGGAGACCAGCATATAAGCAGTGGCAGCGCTACACTCCAGTGCCAGAGTGTTAAGCCAGTTATGGTTAGCAAGCCTGAGCCAACCAGTCTGTCTGATTCTCTGACTCCCTTGATACCTGAACCTAACCAGTTTTGTCCTCTCTGCTTCCTAGGAAGATCTGAACTGAACCCTGAAACTCAGGAAGAGTTTCTCTTCTGCGTTACCTGTCTGGTCTCAAGAGATCCTTGGATGATCAAGCTGTCTGAACCTGCCTGCCCGCTCTCAAGAAGAGAACTGGAGATAACCTCTGATCTGAACACCGAGAAGTCTGAAGATGAGCCCTGCCGCTGCCAAGCCCTCTGCTCACCATCTGCCTCTGGACCCTCCTGGTTCCCTCCCTCTGCCGCTCAGTCAACTACTGAACAGTTACAGACCTGCATTATCCTTCAGACAACCAAACCTGAAACCCAGCTAACTGAACTGTCCCTCTCTGCAGAGAACCCGGTCGTGACAAGTCCTGGACCAGTCCCCAAATCAGTCTTTATTAATCATTGTGTTTTCAATAAACTGTTAAACTTTTCCTCCGTGTCTGAGTGTGTTCTGCATGTGGGTTAGGTCCCTAAATCCCAACATGACAGGGGTGAGGAGCTGGGCCTCATCCTGCCCTGAATCCTGCCTGTTTTCTGCTCCCCATACATCTGAAGGTAGGGTGGAGGAGGTCTACCCACACCTGTCTAAGGTTCCACCTGAATACCATGACCTTAAGGAAGTGTTCAATAAAGCCAAGGCCACAAGCCTTCATCTTCACCCTCCCTATGAATGTGCTATTGACCTGTTACCTGGAACCACTCTACCTAGAGGTTGTCTTTACTCCCTATCTGCCCCCGGTTTACATCAGTGATGCCCTAAGAGCAGGAATCATTCGCCCGTCTGCTTCACCCGCACGCGCAGCCTTCTTTTTTGTGGATAAGAAGGATGGTTCTCTCCAGCCCTGCATAGATTATAGGGAACTCAATGATATTTTGGTTAAGAACTGATACCCTATTCCCCTCATTATCACGGCGTTTGATCAGGTCCAACGGGCCAAGGTTTTTACTAAGCTGGATTTAAGGAACGCCTTCCATTTGTTCTGCATTAGGGAGGGCGATGAGTGGAAGACTGCCTTTAACACTGCTACCGGCCACTTTGAATATTTGGTCATGCCTTTTGGCCTCACCAATGCCCCAGCCATCTTCCAAAATCTGGTTAATGAGGTTTTAAGAGGCATGATAGGTCATTATGTGTTTGTTTATCTGGATGACATCCTCGTCTAGTCTGAGAACCTCACCCTCCACAAACAACACGTCCGTTCCATCCCGCTCCGTCTGTTACAGAACCAGCTCGATGTCTAAGGCTGAGAAATGTGAATTTCATACGAGCTCCACGTCCTTCCATGGATTTGTTTTATCCCCTGGACAGATGTCTATGGACCCGGCCAAGGTTGGTGCAGTCACTGAGTGGCCTGCCCCAGGCGACAAGAAACAACTCCAGAGGTTTTTGGGCTTCGCTAACTTCTACAGACTGTTCATCAGCAACTACAGCTAGCTGCTCCACACTCTTACTTCTTTCAATGTTAAGTTAATCTGGAGCGAACAGGCTGATAGAGCCTTTAAACACCTGAAGGATCAGTTCACTTAGACTTAGACTATGGTGCTTCTGTAGAAAGTGGGGAGGATGGGGGGGGTTAGGTGGGCTCTCCTCATCCTCCGCAGGAAGTCCAAGCGCTTCTGGGCCCTTTGGACCAGTGAGGTGGTGTTTCCAGTCCAGGTGAGGGTGTCTGTGATGAATGTGGTGCTGCTGACCACCTCTACAGCTGAGCTGTTGATGAGCAGTGGAGCGTGGTTAGGCCGCTTCTTCCTGAAGTCCACCATGATCTCCTTGGTCTTCTCCACCTTCAGGATCAGGCTGTTATCTCTGCTCCACCAGCTGCTCCACCTCCTCTCTGTAGTCCAGGTCGTTGTCGTCTCTGATGAGGCCCACCACCGTGGTGTCGTCTGCAAACTTCACCGTGTGATCGGTGGTGAACCTGGGGATGCAGTCATCAGGGTGAACACAGTGTTGCCAACTCAGCGACTTTGTCGCTATATTTAGCAACTTTTCAGACCCCTCCAGCGACTCTTTTTCAAAAAAGTGACTAGCAGCAAATCTAGTGACTTTCCTGGTGTCACTGGTGGCTTTTGGAGACTCTTACAGGAAAGCATGTATCGTTCCTACTCTTGTCCTCCAGTGCAGGGGCTGCCGTGGGTCCTCCGCCATCCCAACCCCGTTCTCCCGCTTCCGCAGGAGTCCCTCCCTCTCAGCGCTGCATTCAGAGCCTTAGAATGTTTACCCTCAGCGTTCTGACTGCAAATGAACTGCGCGCATGCGCCGGGATTGACGGCGCAGGTTGATCACACGGTGCCGCCCCGCCCTGGCTTACATTCACGGCTGGAGCGATCGGGATGTAAATGTAAAATGTTATTTGGTCTAAAAAATTAACTGAATTTGAAATTTTTATCCTAAATAAATAATGACATTTGATTCATACAGCCATATTTAGTTAATCAACTTGTCCATTGTGTTTTCTATCTCTAATATGATGATTTGTAGGCTCCTTAGTTGACCACAAAGGAAAAAAGAAAAAGTAAAAAAAAGAAAAAGTTGGAAAAAAAAGAAAAATAGTAATTCTGCCATAGTGTCTCTTTATGGTTCATTTTGCTGATCCCAAGCCCGGGTAAAGGAGGAGGGTTAGAATTGTAATAAAATAAACATTAATAAAAAAATAATAATAAATAAAAATTAATGGAGAGAAAAAGTAGCTCTATATATTCTCAGTTTTTTACTCTCTTTGTCTCTCTATCTACGTTATTTCTCCCACAGCGTCAATAACATGCACATCACATCATGTTGCAGATTATGCAAATTAGGCAATGACGTTTTCAGCGACTTCTAGCGACTTCTAGCACAGCCAATAGCTACTTTCCTTACTGAGGAGTTGGCAACACTGGGTGAACAGCAGGGGGCTCAGGACGCAGCCCTGAGGGAAGCCTGGGGACGCAGACGCTACCTGCAAGCTGTCATCGCTTCTGCAGATATTCTGCATTTAAAAATAAATCAATATCAAGGAGTTAAACTCCAAAGGTTAAAAAAGCAGGTAGGATGGATTGTTATTTAGAAGGAACAGAGAGCAGCTCTGATCATTGCTGCACTAAAACATTTTTATGAACTATAGAGAAACAGTTTATAAATACCCAAATTAGCTAGAAATGTTAAAACCAAACCAAAGAAAAGTCCTGCAGCGTTATGAGACTCATGCAGTCAAACTTACACCAACAAAATGTGAGCTCTTTAAAAATCAGGTGAGACTCCTGGGATTCTAGATACTAGAGAGGGATACACTGACGCGGTCTTTGTTCTGTTACGGTTTTCTTTGAGTTTTCAGTTTCATGTTGATTCATGTTTTTCTCTGTTTTCCAGTTTTATTGGTTTAATTCCTGTTTTGTTGTTTTTTCTTTTTATGTGTTTATGTATTGTTTGTGTTTTGTATGTTTATATTGCTGTTTTTGTATATATTTTTT
>NW_015151074.1:321781-325390 GCF_000732505.1 Cyprinodon variegatus | reverse complement strand
CTCAGCGACTTTGTCGCTATATTTAGCAACTTTTCAGACCCCTCTAGCGACTATTTTTTCAAAAAAGTGACTAGCAGCAAATCTAGTGACTTTCCTGGTGTCACTGGTGGCTTTTGGAGACTCTTACATGAAAGCATGTATCGTTCCTACTCTTGTCCTCCAGCGGCAGGTGCTGCCGTGGGGCGCCTCCCCCATCCTAACCCCGTTCTCCCGCTTCCGCAGGAGTCCCTCCCTCTCTGCGCTGCAGTCAAAGCTGCAGGATGTTTACGCTCAGCGTTCTGACTGCAAATAAACTGTGCGCATGTGCCGGGATTGACGCCGCAGGTTGATCACACGGTGCCGCCCCGCCCTGGCTTACATTCACGGCTGGAGCGATCGGGATGTAAATGTAAAATGTTATCTGGTCTAAAAATGTTTATCTTAAATAAATAATGACATTTGATAAATACAGCCATATTTAGTTAATCAACTTGTCCATTGTATTTTTCCTCTCTAAAATAATGATTTGTAGGCTCCTTAGTTGACCACAAAGGAAAAAAGAAAAAGTAAAAAATAAAAGTTGGGAAAAAAAGAAAAATTTTAACTCTGCCATAGTGTCTCTTTATGGTTCATTTTGCCGATCCCAAGCCCGGGTAAAGGAGGAGGATTAGTATTGTAATAAAATAAACATTAATAAAAAAATAATAATAAATAAAAACTAATGGACAGAAAAAGTAGCTCTATATATTCTCAGTTTTTTACTCTCTTTGTCTCTCTATCTACGTTATTTCTCCCACAGCGTCAATAACATGCACATCACATCATGTAGCAGATTATGCAAATTAGGCAATGACGTTTTCAGCGACCTCTAGAGACTTCTAGCACAGCCAATAGCTACTTTCCTTACTGAGAAGTTGGCAACACTGGGTGAACAGCAGGGGGCTCAGAACGCAGCCCTGAGGGAAGCCTGGGGACGCAGACGCTACCTGCAAGCTGTCATCGCTTCTGCAGATATTCTGCATTTAAAAATAAATCAATATCAAGGAGTTAAACTCCAAAGGTTAAAAAAGCAGGTAGAATGGATTGTTATTTAGAAGGAACAGAGAGCAGCTCTGATCATTGCTGCACTAAAACATTTTTATAACCTATAGAGAAACAGTTTATAAATACCCAAATTAGCTAGAAATGTTAAAACCAAACCAAAGAAAAGTCCTGCAGCGTTATGAGACTCATGCAGTCAAACTTACACCAACAAAATGTGAGCTCTTTAAAAATCAGGTGAGACTCCTGGGATTCTAGATACTAGAGAGGGATACACTGACGCGGTCTTTGTTCTGTTACGGTTTTCTTTGAGTTTTCAGTTTCATGTTGATTCATGTTTTTCTCTGTTTTCCAGTTTTATTGGTTTAATTCCTGTTTTGTTGTTTTTTCTTTCTATGTGTTTATGTATTGTTTGTGTTTTGTATGTTTATATTGCTGTTTTTGTATATATTTTTTTACTGTTTTTCAATGCTGTACTTTTGAAAAGATGAAATAGTCCAGAGCTGATCCAAATGAAATTTATTTTCGATTTACACCTGTGTAAAAAAAAAAGACAAATAAATCTGTCTAAGGCTACGTTCACACCGCAGCCTGAAGTGACCCAAATTCGATTTTTTTGCCCATATGCGACCTGAATCTGATCTTTTCATGGAAGTCTGAACAACACAGATCAGATTTTTTCCAATGTGACCCAGGCCACTTGGCTCTGTGGTCCTGAATCCGATATGAATCTGATCTTTTCAAATGCGACCTGTGTGTGAACAGCCAGGTCGGATTCATACCAGCCGAACATCATTAATACCCCACAAAGGTCACTATTCTGCGTCTTGCTACGCAGAAGCGGGAAGAAAAACAACAACCATGGCAGGTGATGATGCGGTGAGGAGTATTTATGTTTAAACATCTTGAAAAGATTGAGTTTTTATGGTTGGAAAAGATCGCTAGATTCGCGCCGGCGCTACCATCCATGTTTACTTCTGTAAACGCAGAGCATGCTGGCCTGTGATGTCATTGTGTCCGCGACTGCGCATGCGGGACACTTGCATTCTATGACTGCAGTTCACACAGGAGATCTCATCACCAAGTCGCATATATTTGGAGATATGAACAGCAACGCAAAAAATTAGATTTCGCAAGAAAATCGGATTTGAGCATCAAGGCCTGCAGTGTGAACGTAGCCTAAGTTTTCTGGATATATTTGAGTTCTGAGGCTTTTCTTTGTTGCCCTCTTGTGTTGGTCTCCTTTTCTCTAACTCCTTTCTAGAAACCTCTATTCACACCTGCTCCCAATCAGCTCATTAGTCCTGCCTTTGTTCAGTCAGCCATAAATACTCTCCATGTGCAGTTCCTCAGTGCTGGTTCTTCNGAAAGAAAGCCCACCACAGTTGGAGATGTTTGAATATTAATGGGATTTATCTCCTATTATTGAAGCTATATTCCTAACTTTTTGCACATTGCCACATCACTTTATGACCTTCTTTGCATGGATAGGCTGTCAAAGAGTGGATGATGAACGGAGGCCAGCCATCATCATCTACTCCCATTGTTTGGACACAGATGCATCAACAAGTCCTCAGCAGGCTAACTGCTTTCCTCCCTGAGCCACCAGTCCCGGGGCACCCTGACTATGAGCACATATTCCTTCTCCACTGTGTGGCATCGCAGCAGGGCCCCAGGGAGCTAATTTACAAGAGGCAGCATGAGAAACGGCGCTTGATCGCCTATGAGTCCACTCGGGAAGGTTAGAGGTTCTGGTCCTAAAGTGAGCCATATGTGAGCGATTCAGGGTCTGTTTATGCTTCTCTCCACCATTTCTACTCTACACTGATAACAATCCACTCACATATGTTCTCACAGCTGCAAAGCTAAAGGACAGCACTCACCTCTGGGTGTCATACTTAGGTTGACAGACTCTGAATGAGAGCAATCGCGGAGGCAATGATCATTTTAAGGGTTTTATTGAAGGTTGAGGTCTGTACAGAGAGGAGTCCGGCTGGCAGGGTGTTCTGGGTTCTGCTGGAAGAGGTTAGGTGACAGATGAGCAACTGGTTGGTGTTGGTTTGAAAGATGAGGGCTGTTTGTAACTCACAGAGAGGGAGGCTTGGCGTCAGATTGGGGAGGATGGTGACCAGTGGATGGTGAGATCTGATGGTGGTGTCAGAGGGTGGACAGGCAGGTGAGCTCAGGCAGGAGGGCTTTAAGCAGTTCAGAGGCCTGTTGCCTCACGGGTTCCTGGAGGCTGACTGGAAATGTCTCTGGCAGGAGTCCAGGATGGAGAGGTTTCTGTGGACTGGTTTCTGGCTTGGGATCCTGGGTTCTGAGAAGGAGCAAACAGAAGGTTAGAATCAGGTAAAGTTTTAGAAGCAAGGCTTGGTTAAAGATCAGTTAGTACCATGCAGGAGCATTAACGAACTGATGCCCTCCTCCTGGTTCCAGCTCCTTAATCAGCTAGATGAAGAGGACTTGCCCATCCAGCCCCGCTGAGGAGAGAGAAAGGAAAAAACCAGCCTGCACCCAGACCTAGGAGTATGACACTGGGTGGCTGAGTAAACTGATTTTCAGTTCCAAAGTCCAAAGTCCGAAGACCTG
>NW_015151074.1:312311-320495 GCF_000732505.1 Cyprinodon variegatus | reverse complement strand
TGCTGAGGCCCACTGGGGTTCAAGGAGACAGAAGCAGACATAGAAAAAGAAGCATAGATACAAAAGGCAACTGTCAACCAGCTCCCGCTTCTCTGAGTGGTTGATGTGGTGCGTCCAGCAGCTAAAGTTCAATTTTTCCAGCTCCAGCAGCTGCTGCATTTGCAGTGCGTCGCATGCCTCAGCTGCTCATAACCTTTTGCTGTGCCTTGATGTGCGTCAACCATTGACTTTGCATGTAAACCAGCTGCTTCTGCTGCCTCTGCTGCTTGCGGTCTGAACGTAGCATAATGATGATCCATTAGAATCAGGAACCTCCAATAAGAGCACTTAAATGGCAAGCTCTAAATGGTGATGAAGGGACACCTACACCTATGCCAGCTGTAAGGAGGGGAGGGGTTGTGTCACTTCCATGCTCTGTGTGCTGCATATTAAAAGCTTTATGGAATTAAATCTTTGCTTAATGGCAGGAGTTGGCAGAATGATTGTACGACTGAATTAGCAGTTATGATGACCCACATTACAAGATGAAGTAAATTTATTTTTTTATTGCCATTCCACTGTCACAAGTAATGAAATTCACTCTCTGTATTTAACCCATCCCCTTGTGGGCTGCCATTGTGCAGCCCACAAGGGGATGAAAGCTGCACTAAGTGAAATTTTGTTTAAAATGACAATAAAAGTTGTCTAAGTCTAAGGTTGCTCAGGGACCCAGAGTGGCAGTCTGCTAATTACTGCTAATTCTGTCATGATTTTATCCAAAGATCTGACCCACATGAAGAAGACCAAACAGAGAGACCAGGGGACGGTTTAACAGGTTTATTGAGAGTTGGTAGAGAGGAGTCCAGTGCTGCTCTGAACACTGGCGAACCGGGACTGAAAAGTGAAGGGGAAGATTCTGCGGTTAGTTCAGGCTCAGTGGGAAATTTGTGTCTTTGATTTGAAGAAGGGAATAAAGGCAACAGGTCTCACGTTTCAAGAATAAGGTGTCTTTCGTTTAATCCAGTCGGTGTGGGTCGTTCCAGTAATAGACTTGTTCATTGGAGGGCGGACAGGGTTTACCCAGGTTCAGGAGTTTCCTTGAGGAACGGAGGAGCTGACTGCCACTTAGATTTCCTGCGGTACTTGAACGGTTTCTTGTGGAGATGAATCCCCTGCTCAGTCCTTGGGGAAAAGTAGATCCAAACCACTAGTTTGAATCCTCAGCTCAGTTTGACGCTCAGACAATTCTTCCAGTGGGAGAAGGTCCAAAACATCCAGTTTGCAGGATGACTTCCTGCCGAGAGGCAAAGACAAAAAAACAACAAGTTTAAAACTCAGGTGACTCATTAAAACTCAGCTTGGCTAGAGTGCCCAAAACTGGCAAACACTCTGGTGTCGAGGTAGTGTCAGTCAGCAGCTTTAGAGTCCTCCGGTAATGAGGCAACCATCCACAGGTGTGTAAGAAGGCCAATGAGAACCAGGCGCCATCTGGTGGAGGGAAACAATAAACACAGCCCACACAAAACTGGATTATTAACAAATTCAGTCTTACAATCATTCGATCGCTGATCTGATCCTGACATGGCTCTATTTTAACTACGACAAGTATTAAAGCAAAGCTAGAGATTTTTTTTCTTCTATTTCGAGAATAAAGTCGTAAAATTACGAGATTAAAGTCACAACGAGAATAGTCATAGAATTACGAGAATAAAGTCGTAAAATTATGAGAATGAAGTTTTATTTTATGACAACTCTTCCAAGAATCCCTTTCTTCCCTAAAACGAGGAATGTGGAGCATCATGGGAAGTTATACTTTAGCATCAGTTTGTTAAATAAGGAAATCTTTTAGCAGCAGCATCAAACTGGGCAGGATGTCAAAGTTGCTGATTGGTGGAGCTGGTCGGACGTCATCTGCTGGCCAGCCCCCGTTTTGAAATAAATGTGACGCAATACAAAGTACTTTTTAAAAGCAAATAAAAAAGTAAAAAATCTTTGCATGCGTTGCTTTGTTGCTAACCATTAAATCTAGAAATCCATTCATTGAGAAACTGACAATGGCATCAGTCCTTTATTTATGTTACAATAAAATGGCTGCCCTGGAGTTTCAGAAAATTAGAAATTTTTAGTGAAAAAGCAACACATGGTTCAAGATAATCAGCTAGGGCTAAACTGAAAGAGGACTTCACACGAAGAAGCTAATTTAGATCTTAAAAATGTCAGACTTTAAAATCCACCAAGCCGAGGCTGCTCCTGCAGGAGGCTGGGAAGATCAGAGCTCCACAGCAGGTTGAGTCTCCATGCTGGCCTCAGAGGCAGGAGGGCCTCCCTTCCACTCATCCTCAAACTTTTACACATGGCTGTGAGGCTTTAGAGAGAGGCTACATGAATCACGCTTGATGCCGTCTCCGTTCTCTCGCTGAGACCATTGATCAGCCCTGGGCTCTTAGGGATGGTCATTTGCCAGCGATAAAGGCTCAGCCAGTGTGAATGTGGTGTCCTTGCAGATTTAGTGGTCACTTCTCTCAACTTTGCCCATTAACCTGAGTGCGGCAGGCAGTTTGCTCTCCTCCTTCTGAGCTCTGCAGGAACATTTATTACCCAGGGACACCCTAATGGATCCCAGTTAAGGTGTGTTAACATTTTTTCTATTGATTAATTTGAAGAGAATCATAGCCAGACTAACTTAGCCCAGAAGATTTAGTGGCTTTTAAGGTAGTAGCGATGAATATAATGCTTTAGAAAGAGCTTCTGTACATTATATATATGACACCTGCTACATTAAGCTACATTAAGCTTTAATATGTCTTCATTACTGGCACTCTGCCCGGCCCCTTCAAGGTTGAAATAGAGATCCACTTTTCATTATAGCGGCCATCATCGCTCTATGGAGAGATATCAAATAATAATGGAACTGTTGAAACAGTTCTGCCTCAGTTGTTAATGTTAATCGATGTATTAAATAATAAACATTTCCATAACAGGACTTTGAGCCGCCGCCACGCTTCTTCCATCAGGACTGCTGGAAGTGCTGCTGCGGCTAAACGCCGCTCTCTGCTGTAATTAGGCAAAGTAGAAGATGATGATGGCCCTTGTACCTCTGACCTGGTGAAGACCGCAGTGCTGCTGAGGGGGGAGGAGTCGGTCGGGTCAGCTGAGGCTGCAAAAGTACTTCTACTGTTTCTGAATCCGGGAGGATTTCTGTAAAAATTAACACAGAAAATGACAAGGTCTGAAATATTTCCTGATGTAAATAAAGCAAATATAGTTTCATGCTTTTAACAAGCAACTAAACAGCTTTGGCACTTTTTTAGTTTTCTTTTAACTTTTTTTTATTATTCATTTTATTACCAGTAAAGCCTGTTTTATGCTTAATGATCTTATTTTACCAAGGAACGTTGCTAAAACATCGTCTCAGCATTTTATACTCAGCCTGTCCCCAGAATAGACTGTAGGTGGCAGTGTAGGGCATGGACTGCAAGCGTAAGCATAGATATAGAAAACAGAGCTGTTTCCAACATTTTCAAAGCCTTGTCATGTCATCCAAGAGAGACGTTGATTTATTTCCAATGTGAAGATGGTGTTGATATTTATGATGCACAGAAAAATCAGAATAAGTTGGCAGAACAGAAACAGAAATACAGCAAAAGTGATGCAAGTTTCAGAGGTTCTGATCAGGAAGTCTAAGTCTACAGTAAACCTCTGCATACATGCAGGGGTGGAGCTAGATGGGGGGCCAGGGGTGGAGCTAGATGGGGGGCCAGGGGTGGCCATGGCCACCCTTAGCCAACCACTGGCCACCCATGTGGCCACCGCTGCCATTTTTTCCTACTAATACAGACAGTGGCAGCTGTAATACTCTCAAGTGGAATGTTCTAACTTATTTAACATTTTAATTTTTCATATGTTAACAGTTACTTGACAACTAAAACACTGTGGTTTATTATGCTCATCAATATATTAACATTATAGAGAATTCATACTTTTTTCAGAACTAGATCCTGTCTTATGAGGTAAAGAGAGGATTATGTCTCTGCAAGTCATCTATGAGTCAGTGTAATCAGAGATCAATATCTGCTTCCATAATAAGTAATCCATTTAATGTGCAATATTAGTCTATGTAAATTAATTAATTAATTAATTTTATGCAGAACTATTATCGATAGAAGAAGGGAACGGTGTTAATTTCGTCAACCAGGAAGATGATGAAAATACTTCGTCAACCCCCCTTTTTCCTCGTAATGATGACGAGACGATGGCGCACAGAAAAATGTTTCCAGAAAATAAAAATATGACGAAAATAAAAAAAGATTTTCGTTAACGAGACTAAGACCGGATGAAATTTACGAGCCATTGACGAATCGACATTAAGAAATTTCATTGTTTTTAATTAATTTGTAATTGTTAACATGTTTCTTGAACTTCGTAGAAGATTATTACGCCTTGTTGCCTTGTTTGTCCCATACGGCGCCTGTCCCACAGTGCCTCGCGCCTCGGGCCGCTCCGTCAGTAGCAGCACAGGGCTTCTAGCTGAACTTCCCAGTCATTGCATGGGGCTCTGATACCGGTGAGCGATTGGAGGAGACAACGCCTGGATGTATGGAGCCAATTCGTTTACAAAGCGAAGGAGAACACTGGAGGAAGGACGCCACCAAAGAGTCTGCGGCTTCAACATGGCAGGAAAGAACACAGCGAATCACAAGCGACATCTGAGGTGCCAACATGCTGCCATATGGAAGAAGGTAAGGTAAGGAATAAAGATGTTCTACTGATACTCTGGATATTAATCCTTTAAATTTCTTCCTCCCAACTAGATTCCTGCCACAGTGACACCACAGCCAGGTCAGAGGTTGGGGAAGGAAGGTAAGTCTGCTGCAGAGATGTTGGGAGCCCCCCCCCCACCGTACAAACTGACTCCAAAGAGCAGAAAGCCCTGGAGAACTCAATGGCAAAGTGGACTGGGCGTTCTGGCCGCACTGCAAGGACCATGGAGGATGAAGACTTTGTGGATATGATGAAACAAGCCGACAAAAGGTTCAATGTGTGCAGAGCGATACGTTAAAAAGAGAATCAGTGTGTGAAGTTCTATTCTGCACAGTGTTAGATAAATAAAATAGACCAAAAGAGAAGCGGTGTGTGGAGAAGTTCTATTATTTACAGCGTTGACAAAAATGACAAAAATGACAAAAATGACTAAATTGTCTAAAATGACTAAGACTATAATAGTTTTTTGTCATTTTGACTAAGACTAAACTAAATGTAAAAAANATTTCTTTCACCTGCCATTTTCCCTCCCTGCTGCAATTATCATTTATTCCACCTGTTTCCTTTGGTTTATATTCTATTCAGCCTGAGCATTCGGGGTGAAATCATTATTTCTTTTCTGTGAGCCTGTCTGTTAAGTTGATGTCACAGTTCGTGTCCTGGATCCTGGCAGCCAGTGGAAAGAGGGTTTTAGTGTTTGTCTCGTCTCCTGCTTGTCCACTGTTCCTCCCCTGCTGAGTCCTCTGGGTTTTTGGCTCTTTACGGGGAGAGGATCCGTTTTTATCCCAGTAAGCCTGGCTCCGAGGTGGAGACCAGTTTAAAGTTCCTGCTCAAGTTCTGGTTCCACGTCCTGTCTCGGCTACCATCTTCCACTGAGCCTGCCGTCCTGCACCTGATCCTGTCTGCTTCTGCCTTGTCATGCTTCTGGACTCTGAACCCGCCTGGGAGCTTGTGATTACCTGGAAGCCTGGATCCTGTCACCCGTCTGTTCCTGCCTGACCTGTAACCCTGTCCAGGATCGGCTTTCTTCGGGTCCTCTGGGGCTGCAGCACCGGGGACACTCTGAGTGACGAGTGCCATGTCAGTCTACAGTCCAGCGGCTGGATTGGACCCCATTCCAGGGAGATGGACTGGACTGTTAAACCAGGTCAGTGACCAACGCTGATCATCATCTTCTGGCAGATGATGGTGGTCACTTACCTGTGTTTCTCCCACAGAGTGTCTGAGATCGGGCAAAGCTCCACCCTCACCTGCAGTTTCCGCGTGCCACAGATCCAACAGCTCCACTTTAGTTTCCGTTTGTTTGCCTTTACTTTAATAAACATTTTGAACTTTCCTACTGACTGTCTCACCTTGAATACTGGGTCCATCTGTCTCGGTTCATGTAGTATAGGATGAAAGGCATGCAGTTCAATCCCTTCACTATCCCTCAGCTACAGTCACTTTTTCCCAGCTTGCACTGCAAACTGGGGGTTTCTACCCCACCCTGACATCTTTTAGAAGGTCAGCTTCAGCCCTTTAACTGTAAGGTCTGGATGTGCTCTCTTTCATCCTGACATGGGAGCTCTGCCTGGCTGTGTGTTTCCTGGACGCCTGTGGAGCTGGTTGATAGTTGCCTTTTGTATCTATGATTCTTTTTCTTGTCTTATCTTCTTGTCTGCTCTTGGCCGCTCACACTGAGCCTGGTTCTGCTGGAGGTTCCCTCCTGTTAAAAGGGAGTTTTTCCTCTCCACTAACACTACAAGCATTCTTGGTGTGTGGGATGTTGAAGACTCAATGACTCGATGAAATCTGCTGGTTTTCCTTAGATAGAAAACTTTGAATAGATCTGACTGGATGATCTGGTTGCACTGTCCCTGTAAAGTGACCTGTTATGAATTGGAGCTATAGAAATAAACAGAATTGAATGAATCGTTAGTTCCAAGTCCTGTTGACCCAATCCCATCAGCCCCACTCTGAGTTTGGTTTAACTTTACCATAGCAGGTTAAACGTGGGTGCTGAGTGACTGGTGAACCACTCTGCTTATGCTGCTAAGGTGATAAGTGTATGTGGTACACCACTGTAACCATGCAGTGCAAGAGGAGCAACCTGTCTCGGGTCACTCTCTAGTGGAACCGGGAAAGAACAACCAACCCAGCCAACATTCCCAGATCCTGACACTAGAGCTTTAACCCCATTAGGCTCTAATGGAAACCATGATTCTACTGGTATCGGGTACAAAAATACACTCAGTTACTTATTGACATTATTTAGTGTGTTTTCTACTTTATTTTCTACAATCTAAAGAGGTCTTTAACACTGCTGGACTCTCCAAGCTTGCCTGCCTTTTTGGATTTTACCTTGATGCTAACTAGCTTATAACTAAAGAGGTTTCTTTAGTGAGGTCAGTTCTGGTGTTCTCTCTGCTGGGCTGCAACATATAGCCAGGTCTCTTCCTGCTGCTGATTGGCTGTTTGCTTGGGCAGGTGATGCCCATAACGGGGTACAGGGAACCTAACAGCTCTAAAGCATAGCTGTGTGACAGTAAATGGTCTCTGTTTGTTCCAATGTCCAGCAATACTAATGAGAGGTAACATCTGAAACTATTTCTCAAATGTCTGACCAGGGAAAAAGCATGAGCTGTTTCCTTTGGCATCAGAGGAGAGTCGCCATAACGCGCTCTTAGTGCAGCTTTCCTTTGGCTTCTGCAGGCTGGGGGAATTTATGTGGCAGCAGATCTGTCTTACAGGGCGGCCCATCTGTCCGGAGCTGCCTGGGCTGGCAGCAGCTCCACTCTGCTGCAGATTGCTAATGTGGCATTAGGCAATAAATGGACGACAAGATCTTCCTTCACTCATCCCTTCGAGTCTTCCTTGTCAGCAGCTGCAGCCTCCTTTTTGTTTCTACCTATAAAGCACCAACTACACACCGGTTCCACTGTGGACACTGGGACTGGCATTCACACAACACATTTAATACATTCCCTACATGCAAGCTCTGGTTTTGTTTTCTCTTAAAGTAGAGTTTCTGCATTTTGAGCTTGGCTTCTGATGGTTTCTCTGAGAGGACTCTTTTGGCTCAAAGCTTTACAAGCAAAACAAGCTAGAGTGAGTGAAAGAGTCCCCATTAACAGGCCTGTTATTGTCCTCTGTGTTGCCATCTGTCATAACTACAATCATGCTTTGTTTTAGAGCTGCAGCTCCACAGCGTTGCTCATAAAGAGGCGGCATACTGCCCCCCCAGGCCCAAAGCTCAGCACTCAGCAAGGTAGAGAGACAGAAGTCAATAAGGAAAAACTTAACTTCTTTCAGCGACATCCCAGAAATGTGTTTCCTAAGAATAAAGCGATTGATCTAATATTTAGATTTTTAAATTTTACAAATTTAAAGTTTGTTTTTCTAAATCTATATGAAGAATGCTGGTTTTAAAACAGATTATCCTCCCATTTCAAACTGGGAAGACAG
>NW_015151074.1:308626-309871 GCF_000732505.1 Cyprinodon variegatus | reverse complement strand
TTTTGGGGCTGTCACCGTCATCAATGGGTGGTGAGGTTGCTTGAGGACCCAGATGAGGAGACGAGTGAAGCAGAGATGAGTTCTGACAGATTTAAGTGCAGAACACAGGTAGCAGAGGCAGCAATCCAGAAATCCAACTTAAAATTTTAAACAAACCGAAAACCATGGAGACATCAGGGGAAAACAAGCAAAAGGAGCCAGGGTGAGACGAACTGAGAAAACAACTACAGCAACGACAAGGAACCAGCACTGAGTGAATGCAAAGTGTTGAATATTCCTTAGGAGTTTTGCTGAATTGTATGTCTGTTATAGGTGCCTTTCTTGTGCTAAGGTGTTTTTTTTTATATCTCAAACTGTACCCTGTCAAGGATGAAATGTGAAATATGCTTTTTTTTTGCTCCTATCTTATAAAGGCAGCTCTATAAGGAAACCTGGCAGCCGAAAGAATGAGCCAATGGCCTCAATCGTTCCCGTCCAGCCCCCCCCAACCCAAATGTAGTTCACAATAAAGAAATAGATGGATTGATGGAGTTAATTTAACACTAATTCAGAGTGGGACCAAATGCACTCTCAAAGTGTTACGTTAACACAACAAAATGTATGCAAATCTTATAAATTTTATTTTTGAAGCTTAACATCTTATTAACAGCATAAACAAATGACCGTGACCTGCAGAAGTTTGTGTTTATTCAAGGTTTTCCGCTCCTGTTCTCTAATACCGCATTTGACTTTTCTTGTGTTTTTTAGCTAATTGGCCCTTTTAGAGTGGAGGTAATGTGAGGCAGCCACTGATAAGAACACAGCAGTAAACTAACCGTGTAACGCAGCCTTTCACTCACAGACAATGACCCCCCGTAGCGATAAGAGGGCCAAATTAAAGACGGGTGAGGGCCGGCAGAGTGCATGCTGTGTTGATAGTGGGTAACAACCGAGCAGCTAATGGGCGGCGGAGAACATATTCTATTAAAGCATTATTGGATGTTTCAGTGAAAAAACGTGTAAATGGGAGCTGAACAGAACAAAGGGTGGGCATGGTAACCATATGGAGAGATGGGGAACCAAACACCATGGAGTAATGGGACACAATGGGAACATCAGAAGTTCACAAAAGAAAAGAAAACCTAAAAAATGCAGATAATGGAAATAGATATCAGCAACTCTATTGCTAATTTCCCAATAAATTAACTAACTATGAAATGTTGTTTATATTGTGATAATAGTTTATGGACAAAAGATGAGCTTCTG
>NW_015151074.1:303190-306564 GCF_000732505.1 Cyprinodon variegatus | reverse complement strand
GAGGGAGAAAGTCAGTGTCTCCTGTTAGATGTTAGACGACCTTAACTCTGATATTTGAAGATTGTGTTTTGTTAAATGTTATCTACTCAGATACTCTGATGGGAAGCTGAACTGCAGGTCCTCACTTCCAGTCCAGTCTGTGTTTGACTGAGGAGCTCTACTATCCCTCATCCCGCCTCTTATTTATGGCTCTGCTGTCAGGTTGAAACTCTGATGGTTCACTAACTGGTGTCCCTCTGTCTATTATTCAGTTTGTTTTGAGCGGTTCTCCAGCAGTGTCGCATGATGACCGCCGTCTACGATAGTTCCTTCAGGCCGAGTTCCTGAACCGGGCACAGCTCTCTCTGCAGCTGCTCGCGGCTATCAGACAGGACCTGGAGATTTCTCTGGGGAGCTCTGCTCTGCTGTGGCCACAGAAACGCCTTGTCTCTGTTGATGTCGGACCGCTCGCCGTGACGGCTGATGAGGCTGCGGTGAGGGGGAGACAGGTGAAGATTGCCCACTTGCTCTGCTGCAGCCTCCATTTTGCTCACACTGTCTATACAGGCTGGCAGCTTCATTCATTGACCATTAGCCAGGAGATTTGTTATTGCTCACTTTTAAAGGCACTGACAGAAGGCATTTGAACTGCTGGATGACTGCTTCGCCAGGAATTACAATAAAGAACTTGGCATCCGCCGCTCTGTTCCCGAATCCCTGCTGTTTGGCCGGAGTCTGGGAAGCCACTGCAGCGGGCCGCACACCTCATCTCTCAAAACATCACGCTTCATTCTCATCCATAGCTGCTTTTGTGTCACATTGGCAGGGATCAGAGGGTCGGGGAAATTGGCTGAGAGCTTTCCGAGTCATGGAGAGCCTGATTTGTCAATCACTTTTCAATTAGCAAATGAGCCCAACCAGCAAGGTAGCTCCTGGTCAGAATGAGTTCAATCGCAGCGTGGGAGAGCTGAGCCAGCAGGAATGATGCACTTCTTCTCACACAGCAATGAAATTAACTCAATATAATATAATTACCATTATGCCATTGATCAAATAGTCTCATTCTTTAAAGAAGGGCCACAAAAAAGGCCAAGAAGTGACTTTATCCTGAGAGGAAACAGAAGCAGCAGCCAGAATATTCCCACCTCATGTCATGTCAACTTACAACAAATGGCCTCATAAGACGCCTCCCAAGACTAAGACAAAACACCACAGATTCAAAGGGAATTACTTTCAGTCCACGACGTGGAAAGCAGATTTTTTTATTTAAATCTAGAATAGAATTTAAAATCCTCCTTCTCACATATAAAGCCTTAAATGGCCAATCTCCATCTGATATCAGAGATCTGATTGTTCCTGATGTTGATGAACTGACTGCACAGACCATGTTTTCAGGAGGACTTTCTCACTTAAAACATATTAAAACGACTTTTTACTCGCTGATCACAGCAAATACACAGGAGCAGAAGCATCAGACACATCTGGACACACTTTACTGGACGTCTGACCTTAATGTGGACAAGCTTCAGAAATGAAGAATGAAGAAGCTTCTTCTCATCGCTCATTAACTTTCTTTGACAACATTTCAGGTTTACTGGAAGCAACAGGAACTGACAATCATCACAACCTTTGATTGGAAGCTAGTGGCCGCCATATTGTGCACCTAATTAATTCTCCACCTCCAGTATATTAATCTCAGTGCTCCTCAACAGTTAGAACAGAAGAAGCCTCCTAGATAAGTAGAGAAACGTTTTCTAGAACACATCTGCTTAATTATATTGAACTTTTATTGGACCAAATATTCCAGAAGTTGCACTGGCAGTTGCCTCTGTTCCTCTGAAAGAGGGAGCAGCCATCTGCTCACAGAAGAAGTGAAACAATATTGAAGCCATTTGTCTGATTCCTTTCTAGGTCCTCCTCGTTTGGATCTGCTTGGATTGCCCTCATCATAAGTCTGAAAGTTCAGAACTGTTTTTGGAAGACGTTTTGCAGGAAACATGACCTTAGAGTGATGCATCAATCATAGCCAATGGTTTTTGATCACTCGAAATAAACACTGGAGAGGTTTGATAGTGAATATGTTCCTTTCACCATACAATACCAACATCCATCGATCTACATACAGCTTCTAAGGTTTGCTGGAGCTCTTCACTATCTATGTGAGCAGTTTTAAAGGAAGGACTTTTTCCAAATTCTGCTGAGAAAAAAATCACACCTTTAATAGTTTTGCTGAATGAAGTAACAACAACTTTAAAATCTTCCTGAATGTAATTTATCTCCCGTTGTAGGAACAACTCTGCCACTGTCTTTCATTTACTATATCAAACATGGCTTCTGCATTAGAGCTGAGAGGCTCCATTCAGCAGAATAAATACATTACTAACAAGCAGCATGTGAGTGAATAGCTCTTTAGAACTGTCCAACTATTGCTTCTAAAAGGCCTTTAGAAATTGAAGCTTTGCTATCATTGACAGAGTGATGATGAAGGCTGTTTGACATATTGTGCAGTGCTTAAACCCCAGAACAGCAGAATATAGAACATAAAAACAAATTAAATGAACTATCAGCTGCTTTGTACCTATTCTTATCTCACCAGAGGAGTCTTTGGGAGGAATTAGTCATAATTTAGTGCTATATCATACTGGCCGAGAGGTGCACAGACAAATACAAAAAGGACTGCAAAGATGAGACAAACACATACAAAAATGAGACAAAAGCACAGACATAGAAAATACATGCAAATAAAAAACACTGTAAAAGAAAGATGTTAGTAATCACAGCAAATAGAGAGCAGGAATGTGCAAACACACTGCAAAAACAGAATATGCTGGAAAAACAGATGATGCTAACACACAAAACACATGCAAAGACAAAACGCTGCGAGTAGAAAAAGCAACTAGCAGGATAAGAAAAGTGGCAAACTGGTAACCTTGGCTGCAAGCTGAATTTTCTTTTGAATTTCTTTTTTTGCTAAGAGAATCTATCTTGTTCTAGTCCCATTTCAACTGTTCTGTTCTGCCAATCACACTGCAGAATTGGGGGTAAAGGCAGGACGTTTAGCTGTGACCAAAACAAGAGGTCATGTCGGAACCAAAATAAAGATGGCAGTAAAGGAGGATGTATGTGTAGCTGCTGCGATTCCAGGTGTTTGTCAGAATCCACAGTTTTATCTTTGAAAGAGGAACTGCATGAGTGAAAAAGTTTTAGTCGTTGTGGTTTCTCATTGCCTCTGCTGCTGTGATTGGCTAAAACTTTGAAAGGTGGGCAGCTGGTTCGGTTAAAAGTCCCTTCTTTCCTCAATCAGACGACAGCAAACCAGATTGATTAAAATTAAAATAACTCAAATTGGGGAAAAAGTTAAAACGATTAAATGTTGTCTGTTTAACATAAGATCT
>NW_015151074.1:299728-301883 GCF_000732505.1 Cyprinodon variegatus | reverse complement strand
TCCGATCGGACCGAATCGGATTAGAATCTTCAGTCTGACATGTTTACATGAAACATTTTTGATCTGATCAGGCCTTCAATCCGATTAGTTGTGTCCATGTAAACGTAGCTACTGTCCCTTGGCAGGAAGTCACCCAGCAAACTGGATGTTGGGCGTTCTCCCCCTGGAAGGATCGTTTGAGCTTCACACTGAGCAGGGGATAAATCTCCACATGTACTGTCCAAGTTCTCTTGGAAATCTGATGGGAGATGATGGATGATGGACTTCCCAACAAGATGCGGCTCTGAGCTGTCCAAAGTGTCCCCGATGCAGTAACCTCAGTGAGCAGGCAGGAGACCGATCCAGGTAAGAGAAACAGTTCAGAACCGGACAGTTCTGAGATCCAGGAGTCCGTAGCCCGACTGATCAGAATAGGAACAGACTGATCCAGGGTTCCAGGAATGCTCAGAGCGTCCAGGCAGGTTCAGAGTTCTTTAAGTCCAGCAGCGAGCTCAGACAGACACGCTCAGATGGAGACAGGTGGGCTCAGTGGTTGAGAGGAACAGAGACAAGACATGGAACCAGGATAACTGCCAAACTTTAAACTGTACTCCACCTAGGAGCCAGAATTACAGGAATTAAAACTGACCTCCAGTCTGAGCCAAAAAACAGAGGGCTCCGTGGAAAAGGGCCAGAACCTGAGCTCCCCCCGCACACCAAGCCAAAACCCTGAGGGCTCCGAGGAGAAGAGCCGAGACACTATCAGGAGACAGGAGACAAACAACAAAACCCTCTCAACCCAATGGCCTCCAAGAGTCAGAGCATAACCCAGGGACTTTACTAAGCTAAAAACAAACAAACATGGATAACTAACATGATCATCCTCAGAGCTGGAGTACCCGGAGAGAGGGAACAGCAGGTGAATAAAGTTAGTAATCAGATCAGCTACCGGGGCTGTGATCATGACACTGCCATTTTGATTTAAAAGACCAATCAAAGAGCCCATGCACAACAAAAAGCTCAACCAATCCAGAAGAGCAAGGGGTGTCTGATTGATTAGAATCTGACTTGAAATGTGTGCAGGTTCAACCTCCATGCTGCGTAAATACATCAGCACTCCATCTAGAGATTGCTCATAGATAGGTGTCAAAATGTCTTGTTTGTAGTTAAGATCGACATGTTTCTCCAAATGTTTACTGTAGTGAGAGGCTTATATGACCTCTGTGTTGAATTGTAACTCAATTTATTCTCTTGAGATGCAGATTATATCTGTTTATTCTATTTCTGTCTACTTTTTGTAAAGCACTTTCTGTTGCTTCTTAAATAAACTTTTACTTATTCATCTGCGAATAGATCTTCAGCAAAACATAAACAGGATGGCTGCACAGAGGACATTTTGAGAAAAGAAAAGTGTTCCTTGAAATCCACTCTGAACATCTGACATGCCCAATTGGGGTCGCAAGGGGTGCTCTTGCCAGCAGTCACTGGGTGAGAGGCAGGGTCCACCCTGGACAGGTCTCCAGTCCATCGCAGGAGACAAACAGGACATCATACAACCATTCACACACCTAAGGAGAATCTAGAGAAGCATATTAGCCTAACATTCGTGTTTTTGGACTGTGGGAGGAAGCTGGAGTACCCGGAGAGAACCCACGTATGCTCAGGGAGAACATGCAAACTCCATGCAGAAAGACCCTGGGCCGGGAATCAAACCCAGAACCTTATTGCTGTAAAGCAGCAGTGCTACCCACTGCTCCACTGAGCAGCAATTTGTTGAAAACATTCAGGTTATGGCTCTGTTGTAATTCAGCAGCTGTGTCCGCAGAAGGCCAGATTCGAAGGACGATTACGTCATAGCGCGGCGCCGAGGTCTGGTCGGATTCCAAGAGTCCTCGTTATGCGATCTCAAAATAAATGAAAATAGTTGTTTTAATGGTTATAGAGTCAGATATGTGGCGGTAATGTTTGGTTTATCTAAAGGTTTTTATCTGTTACTGTGTAAATGGGTTTGGCTGGAATTTAAGGACAGATTCTAATAGATCTGCAGGGTGGGGGGGGACTATAAATCTGATAGGAGTTTAATTTTCTATTGCTGTTTTTTGTTGTTGAATATTAGATATTTGCAGATATATTTTTTATACATACATTGTTTAGATTTTCTTATATATTTCTACCC
>NW_015151074.1:295025-296695 GCF_000732505.1 Cyprinodon variegatus | reverse complement strand
CTGAAATATTTCAGCTCTTTTATTGTCTTCATGCGGATGATTTTAGCATCCAGCTCATAAAAACCCAAAATTCCATTCTCACAAAATGAGCATATTTCATCCAACCAATAAAAGAAAAGTGTTTTTAATACAAAAAAGTCAACTTTCTGTACAGTTATTCACTCAATACTTGGTGGTAATCGTTTAGCAGAAATGGCTGCTTCAATGCGGCGTGGCATGGAGGCTATCAGCCTGCTTAGGTGTCATGGAGGCCCAGGATGCTTCCATAGCGGCATTTAGCTCATCTACAGTGTTCGGTCTTGAGTCTCTCAACTTTCCCTTCCCAATATCCCACAGATTCTCTATGGGGTTCAGGTCAGGCGGTTGGCAGGCCAATTGAGCCCAGTGATACCATGGTCAGTAAACCATTTACCAGTGGTTTTGGCTCTGTGAGCAGCTGCCAGGTCGTCTTCATCTCCATAAAGCTTTTCAGCAGATGAAAGCATGAAGTGCTCCATAATCTCCTGATAGCTGCATTGACCCTGCGCTGGATAAAACCCAGTGGACCAACACCAGCAGCTGACATGGCGCCCCAGACCATCACTGACTGAGGCTACTGACTCTGGACTTCTGGCATTTTGGCGTTTCCTTCTCCCCAGTCTTCCTCCAGATTCTGGCACCTTGATTTCCAGATGACATGAAAAACTGAGCAACAGTCCAGAGCTGCTTCTCTGTAGCCCAGGTCAGGCGCCTCTGCCGCTATTTCTTGTTCTAAATTAGCTTAACCTGGGGAATATGGCATGTGTAGCCCATTTCCTGCACTCGCCTGTGCACGATGGCTTTGGACCCATTGTTGACAGAATGAACCAGCCAAGATGGACCCAGCAGAGTCAAACATTGCAGTAAGAATCACAGACTTTCTGAAGAACTGTCGGATCACTTTGGATAGGATTGCCACTCTCAGACCTCCTTGGAGGCGGGTATGCACTGCAGCCGATCTCAAAAGACTCTAATCCCCCAAACTACTCTCCTGTCATCCCCAGGGTTTCTGGACATTTTAGAACAGGTGGAGTGGAACCACAAGAAGGCTTTTGCTCAGCTTAATAATAAGCCACCTCCACCACAATCACCTGCACCGGCTGCATGCTCAACCTCTCCATCAGCTCTTTCCATTTCTCTCTCAGCTTCTACAGTTTTTCCCCTGCCATCTGCTTCCTCCAGGCGTTAGCGCTGTCATGGGAAGAAGACCACTCCCCCTCCGGCGGGTCAGTCTGACGCCACCTTTTCCAAGGGTCAGCCAGCTGTTAGCAATAAAACACCTCCTAAACAGGACAGTCATCTCAGTCAGCACCTCCATGACCACCAGCTAGCTTCAGGGGTTGGATGGTTTAGACCAGTTGCCATTATTAAACCCCCTGCAGTCAGAGCACCCCATCTTGAGGAGTCTCAATTATGGGGCTTCTTTTATGGGGAGAGGGAAGATGTTTTCCCTTTCCTGCCACCTCCATCAGCTCCTATTGGGCCAGATCCTCTAGTGTCAGAGCCCTTTAGCGGGCCAGTTTCCCAGCTCCAGATCCCATTAGCAGGCCAGTTTCCCTAGCTCCAGAGCCCATTAGCGGGCCAGTTTCCCAGCTCCAGATCCCATTAGCAGGCCAGTTTCCCTAGCTCCAGAGCCCATTAGCGGGCCAGTT
>NW_015151074.1:288267-292431 GCF_000732505.1 Cyprinodon variegatus | reverse complement strand
GTGAGTTTCTTGTAGATTTAATGAAAGTTTAAATGACAACTGAGGCAGGAATCCAAAAATCAAACATGAAAAAACTAAAACAAACCACAAAGCATGGAGACTACAGGGGAAAACCATCACAACGAGGAAGACACAGTAAGACGGAGTCGGAGGAAGTTTGACGAGGAACCAGCACTGAGGAACTGCACAAGGAGAGTATTTATGGCTAACTGAACAAAGAGAGGACTAACGAGCAGACTGGGAGCAGGTGTTGGGAGACCAACACAAGAGGGCAACAAATAAAAACCTGAGAACTGAAATATAACCAGAAAACACAGCAAAATAAGAATTAAACCAATTAAACACGGAGCAAAGTTAAATTGAATACTCTAAAGAAAACAGAACAGAACCAAGACTGCTACACGTTCTGTCATTTCAGGATAAAGGTTGATTATTTTAAATATGAACACAAGTTAAGGACCAAAATACTTGATAATTTCTGAAAGGTTTTCAACTAAATGGTAAAACATAAAAACAGTATTCTGTATTATGGTCGACAGAAGGACATTTTATTGGCATTTTATGGATAAGATGATCCAGTGAAATGTTACTGTAGATACCTGAGAAATACAAACTATCCAGAAACTAAGTATACTACAAGTTCTGGTGTAACTGGTTTTTGAATGTGCCTTTGCTTTAGTAATAGATGGAAGATGAAGAATTGATATGAAGTGATAATACTTCTCCTTCTTCTTCATCTTGTGTTTTTTGGCACTAAGCTTTAGTTGTGTGTTTTACCACCAACGACTGGTATTGAGTGAATATTTTTGCTTCCTAAATTTCTTTGCAATATATCTATAATATAAAACATTTTCCTTAATCTTCTGAAATTCTTTCCTTTCTAAATGATACTTTTGTCAATCAACTCTAATATGTTGTGTCATGATCTTGTGATCTCATATGATCCACCTGTTTCCAGATCCTATAATGCTGCCTGTTTTCCAGCCATCAGTGCCAGATTATTTGAGCCAAGGGTGAGAAGTATCTAGTGTACCCTGCTGTGTATTTGACTGCCTGATCCTGACCGGTTTCTGCCTCTGGAGTCCTGAGTTGTGGCCTGCCCCTGTTCAGGTCTGTTTTTGCCTGTTCCCTGTGTTTGGTCTGCTGTTTGCACACAGTCTGTTAGCGACCTTGGTTCTGTCCTATGACCCTGGCTTGGATTATCCTATTGGTACTTCTGCTACTCTCTGTTTTTCTGGTTTGGACCCCTGTTCTGGATTCAGCCTCTTGAGTCCTCTGCTCTTCTTTGTCTGCCGGCTTCCGCTATACGTTACTCTGCCCAACTCCTGGGACTCTCTGGGCGGCTCCCGCTGCACGTTGTGGAGAAGTCATCCGACTGGTTTCCTCTCTTTTCTCTGGACACGATCTGAACTGGTACCAGGTTAGTGATTCACATGCTCATTATTGTTCCCCCTCTCAGCCTAGAGATCACTAACCTGAGTGTATGTCTCTGTAGAGAATCTAGCAACCCGCTCCCAGCTGACAAGTCGTGGTTATTCAGAGTTGTCAATAAACTGTTTATCTTTTAACTAATCCTTTTTGTTTGTCTAAATTCTGGGTCCATCTGCCTGAGCCTTGACATGTTGCATTGTTTCATTTTCTTCACAATGATCTCATTTTCCCGTACTATGTTTTTAGGTAGTATTTAGTCCTGTTTTTTTCCACCTGTGAACCAAAAGACCTCGCATAGGAACGTGAGGCTCTCTCTAAGACTGAGAGGAAGGTTGTAGGTGCCAACAGAAGCCATTTAATTTTACTGAGACGTTGGTAATCTAGAGTGGGATCCCCCCCAGTTATCCAGGTTGGCACCAGAGGAATGGTGTGTATTGGGCAGAGTTAAATTGCATATCGGGCATATCGGAGTTAAATTACCTGTAGATAATGGGAAAGGTTTTGCAGTTCTACAGTATGGTAGTAGAACAAAAGGCAAGGTTTCCAGGGAATTGTCAACTGCCCAAGGAGAAATTTTTGATCAGTTGCTAAGAAAATAAGGTTCTTTTAATGTTGCAATAAACAAAAATGTTAAAGACAAAATAAAAGATAACTTTTCTTTTTTGGGAGCAGAAAGGCAGTTCAGGTTTTGTTCCACCTGTGAACCAAAAGACCTCGCATAGGAACGTGAGGCTCTCTCTAAGACTGAGAGGAAGGTTGTAGGTGCCACCAGAAGGCATTTAATTTTACTGAGACGTCAGTAATCTAGAGTGGGATCCTCCCAGTTATCCAGGTTGGCACCAGAGGATCGGTGTGTATCGGGCAGAGTTAAATTGCATATCGGGCAGAGTTAAATTACCTGTAGATAATGGGAAAGGTTTTGCAGTTCTATCGTAGTAGAACAAAAGGCAAGGTTCTGGGGAATTGTCAACTGCCCAAGGAGAAATTTTTGATCAAATGCTAACCCAACTGTTTTTAATATTCTTTTTTGTTTCTGCATTTTTTTTATTTTATTTTATTCATTTTTTTTTCTAATTGCTTTGATTCTGTTTTATCTTCCTGTATTTTAATCATGTAAGCACTTTCATTGTCTTTGTACTGAATTGTGCTATACAAATAAATTTGCCTTGCCTTGCCTTGTTATTACCTTGTTATCACACCTTCCTCCTTTCCATTTTTATTTCCCCAACTAAGGTTTGAAGTGATGATCAGATGCCCAGCAGTTGTTTTCATTGTCCAACTGAACATCAGAACGAGAAGTCAGGAAAATTCCAGCTGATCTGCTGCTCTGCCATAGTTTTCTAGCCAATTGATTTATTTCACATTATTAATGGACCTTGCTTCACTTCCACTTGTCAGACTTGGCCCGTTGGAGTCAATAAGAGGAGGAAACTTGATCTAAGCGGATTGGACTGAAGTGATTCTGTCGCGCTAATGATTCTGTATGTGAGGACAAATGTCAGCCACTGTGAATAAGTAGATTCAGGACAGCGGATCTGCATAAGCTCTGCAGACGATGATGGGACTGCTTATGGGCTCCTATACATATTTCATGCAGAGGTGGAATTTTTCTGCCCCTTCCCTGACTTCCTGAATAAACCAACGCTGTTGCCACTTTGGTACGAATCAATAAGGAAGGTGACCTTAGATTCCAGAAGCACATTCAAATGTGTTCTTTTCTGCCTCAAAGTTCAGCTGTGGTGGTTGAACGTGTAAGCAAGGCGACATGCGTGCTGCATTTAATGAGTGCAGGCTGGGACCTGGGAAGGCCGTAAACACTTAAGGTGACTAAACTGCTGGCTGGAGTTTTCTGGCTGGCAGCAGAAATCAGTACGATGGATCGGAGGGGAGAGATTTAGTTGCAGGTGGCAGAGGTCGGGGGATTGTGTATTCTGCGCAGTCAATAATAAAGTTAGGACTTATGCTGGTGGAAAGTTAATGAGCAAGAAAAGGACCTTGGAAAGTCATTTGCATGTGGATGCTGTGAGAAGGCCGCAGGGAGCCGCTAGACGCTCAGCAGAAGATCCACAGCTCACATAATAATAAGACGTCCCAGCCAAAAGTTAACAGCCAGACCGCTCATCAGTGTCTGAGCACAGCAGCAAAGAACAGCAGGCTGGATGTGTTTAAATGCTCTGGGTCCCCAGAAACGCTGCTAAAACTGAAACTTCAGGATGTCCTGCTGCATCAAAGCTTTTATTTCTTTCATATCTCCAGCTTCACATCAACAAACCCACCCGCTCTGTTCGGAAGGGTGCCCTTTGACCTTTCTGACAAACCTTGCTGTTCAAACTTCTGCTGTAATCCATCGTCGCTAACACATTGTACGTAACGTCGTAGTGTAAAAAATAAAATGATCAAATACATTGTTCTTTTAAGATCTTTATTGCGGTCTGAAACATATTATATCAGTGCATTTTTTCACCAACCTTCTAATGAACTATACACAGTTATTAATTAAAACTACCACTGTCTGCTTTGCTATTGGTGTCGTGTTTAAACGGCTCACCATCATGGTGAAATCTGGCATGTGTTGGGGTATAAATACGGTCCGGTGCGGTTAGACATATCAGTATCAGTTGTTTTTTTTTCCGCATCATTACATCTGCAAAGACATGTCTTAGTCGACCGTTCATTCTTCCTGTCCTCTGAACTGCTGCTAGTTTTCCTCTCATGCCTGGAAGATGTCTAGAG
>NW_015151074.1:285545-287588 GCF_000732505.1 Cyprinodon variegatus | reverse complement strand
AATGTTTTACTCAGCTTAAATTTAACCAACTGCAGAAAAGTATTCTCTTCCTCCATTATCCAAACACTCCAAACTATTTCAATTCAGTTTATTTCTGACTGGATGATCTGGTTGAACTGGAAAGTGACCTGAGATGGCACTATAGAAATAAACTGAATTGAAATAGTTTGGAGTGTTTGGATAATGGAGGAAGAGAATACTTTTCTGCAGTTGGTTAAATTTAAGCTGAGTAAAACATTTTTTTCCTAAAAAAAAAATGGCTGCCGTCCTGCAGTGTCATCCTGATCATCACAGGAGAGAAACCTGAACCTTGCAGAGTCAAACAGAGATGAGCAGTTGCTAGAAATGCATGCGAAAAAATGCAAAAATATCATTTATATCTGACATGATGGCTGATAAGTTAGAGCTGAATTTATTACTGTTTGTAAGAATTAATCCAACAGAGCAGAATCCATTTTGGCTGTACCGAAGCGGCCCCATCTGTTCTCTGCAGCGGCTCCTGGCTGCCTCCAGCGCCCTTTGAGCTGCGCTACTGAAGCATGTAGTCAAAGCAGGCAGAGGGGAAAAATACATTTCTTTACTTTGCTTTGTGGCATTTTTTTCCACGTCATTACAATGCAGTAATGGGCGATCACAGAGGAAACAGATTGCTCCTCTACTTGCATCCAACAGGGCTCATTTTAATGTGCCACCATTATGCAACTCCCTGCTTTGTTACAGTGAAGAATAAGCGCTTTCCTCTGTGCACAAGCATCGATGTGTCTCAATAGAGAGAGTAGATGCTACTCAGATCTGACATGAGACAAATGTTTCATTCAAATGTTGCTTTCGCATATTGTGGAGGAAGTAATGAATTCGTGCTTGGTGGCAGCATGCTTGGTTCGCTGTGACAAGCCTGGGCTTGCTGCAGACGCAGCTCCACAGCAGCAAAATTAAATTTAATGTTCCATTCACCACAGGAAAGGTGCATAAATCACTGCTTTTCATTTGCATGGACTGTGGTGAGAAACCTCATCCCATGCAAAAATAAACCAGGAAAGAATATGATGTCAAAGGGAAAACAATGTAATTGCAGACTTTCTAATAAAAACAAGAAACAGGCAGGCGGATTCATTTAGAGTCTTGCTCTGATGTCAAGAAAATTATTAAAAATACAACCGCCTCATGTTGTTTGAAGTTTTATACTGTCCTAGTTAATGATAATAATAAAAAAAGTTCATGTCAGCAAACTAAGAAGGTTAAACTAAGACTAAGTTCAGGGTCAGTCTCAGCAATGACCGAGAAAAACATCAATGTCTGCAGCTGATTTTATGATTTCAAATAGCAAATTCTTATTTGAACTATTGGGATATTTTAAATCATTTATCTTTTCTATAATTGAAATGCATTAGAAGAGAAAGGTAAAAGGAGCTGAACTTCTAATGAGGTTATTAGAGGTTTTTAACCTCAATCACTGTAAGTGTTATTCCGATGTAAACAGAAGGATCTCATACAGACATTTATCTTCTTACGTCTCCCTCAGATCTTCTGAAACATCCACACAGTTGAGAGTGTAGCTACTTTATGTTTTAAAGCTTATTTCAGATTACAGTAAAATCAAAGAAAGAGTCAGGAAATCATAGAAATGCGTTTACATTTAAAAACCTGAGTGCAGCATTGGACAGAGCTAAGCTTCATCCAGTAACCATGGAGCGCAGGATGGAGCCAGCCTCGGTTACCACCGGAGGGTACGGTGAGCAGGCCCAGATCTTACCTCGTTTCTTGCAGGAAACATTCCAATTTGGACCAAATCTGAGGAAGTTTTGGTCACTCTCTTTTATAGCAACAATTCCTGAAGACGTCCTCTAATACTTTGAAAACGTGAAAGGCGTTGACAACGCAGGGGCCATTTTGAGTTTTGCCAAAACTGATTGTCATCAGAGGCATAATGTACACAAAATGCAATATTTTTCCTTGAAAATCTTTATTCCTTTGTGTTAGGATTATTCTTAGCAATGACGTGTGTCTGTTAAACCCTAATATTACCTGCGTGTCAAAACTAAT
>NW_015151074.1:282675-283950 GCF_000732505.1 Cyprinodon variegatus | reverse complement strand
ATGACTTAAAGATTTGATGACGTAATGATGTGATGACTTAAAGATTTGATGACGTAATGATGTGATGATGCGATTATGTGAGTTTGGAGTTTGTCCCAAGTTATCTCTTTTTAAGAAAGAATTGGGGGAAAAAAGCTTCAAGGTTGAAACACACAGCTTTACATTAATCATGTTGATTTTAATAATAAAAGAAACAGACCTATGTTAATCAGATTTTATTAATTATTCATGAAACTCTTCTGGCCAGATGCAGATTAATTACAAAATACATAAATGTAGGATGTACTTCTAGCTGGTTGGTACTGGAAGAAAAGAGAAAACCAGTGTGTGTTCTCATTATCGCCGCCCTCTGGGCTAAAAGTGTGCTGCAGGTGTTTGTGGCTTCCTGTGTAATGGGAAAGTACGCTGAGAAATTTCCCTGGATTCCTATTAACCAATTAATCCTTGTGTCAACAATGGGTGGTGAGGTTGCTTGAGGCCCCAGATGCAGAGATGAGTTCTGACGGATTTAATTGAAGAACACAGGAAACAGAGGTACAAATCCAGAAATCCAGCTAAAATGTTAAACAAACCGAAAACCATGGAGACATCAGGGGAAAACAAGCTTAAGGAGCCAGGGAGAGACGAGGTGAGAAGACAAGTACAGCAATGACAAGGAAGCAGCACTGAGTGACTGCAGAGGTGGAGCATTTAAGGAGAACAGAACAAAGGATGGACTAATGAGCTGAATAAGGAGCAGGTGTGGGTGGAACTGGCAAGAGGGAATCCAAGGGGAAAGAAAACAATCACAAGGGGGCGACAGAGAGTAACTAAAGAATGCTTGAATATCATGGAAAATAAAAACCAAACAACTGAAAACAGAAAACTCAGAGTCACAACAAATGGGAAGAACCATAACACCTTGGGCTTTAGATCCCAGGGCTTTCAGCAATTAGGAGCTGTTTGCAAGATATTTTTTACACAAATTAAGTGTTTTTAGCTGAAAGGGGATTTTTATTCTCCCACTGAGTTGGTTTTTACCAGTTTAATCTCCTTTTGTTTATTTCCCACTTGTAAAGAGCTTGGTCTCCACTATAGGAAGCCTTGTCTGGAGTTTGATGCAGCTGCTTCACATGTTAAACCACAGTCTGCTGTGGTTGAAAAAGAGAGGTGTGGTCTGCACACATCTGTCCTCGCAGCAGCTGATGGATGATGTCAGCACAATTTGTCTTCTAGTTTGGCATGAGAACCGTTTAGGCATAAAATCTTCAAAATGAAATTCAGCCAGAAGGAGTT
>NW_015151074.1:275962-277093 GCF_000732505.1 Cyprinodon variegatus | reverse complement strand
ATTCTTGAGTATCGAAAATAATCGAATCGTTGGGTCAGGAAATCGATACTGAATCGAATCGCCATGATGGATGTGATTTACACCCCTAGTAATGATGCAAAGATTTGATGATGTAATGATGTGATGATGTAATGATTCAATGGTGTAATGATGCGATTATGTGAGTTTGGAGTTTGTCCCAAGTTATCTCTTTTTAAACCACAGTCTGCTGTGGTTTAAAAAGAGAGGTGTGGTCTGCACACATCTGTCCTCGCAGCAGCTGATGGATGATGTCAGCACAATTTTTCTTCTAGTTTGGTATGCGAACTGTTTAGGCATAAAATCTTCAAAATGAAATTCAGCCAGAAGGAGTTATGTTAAGATTCTCACTTTTCACGATTTAAACCTGATTCCACCTTTGGAAGAATTTCCAGGTGAGGGGTTCATTAATTTCAACCATATGACCCCCTTGATGGGGAAAGTTCAGACACATTGCACTGTTCTAAAATGCTTCATCATTTCTATCCTTTCCTCATTCACAATGTGAAGTAGCTTTAAGCCGGGCGTACACTGTGTGATTTTCGGGGCGAAATTCCAGTCGTGCAAGAATCGAGAATCTGTCCGATTATCGGCCCGACTTTCAGCCTGATCGTGCGTTGTGAGCTGTGGGGTGTACAGGTGTCATGAACCGAGGACAGATGGACCCAGTATTCAAGGAGAGACAGTCAGTAGGAAAGTTCAAACGTTTATTAATTAAAACAAAACTAAAGTGGAGCTGTGGCTCGCGGACACTGCAGGCGGGGGAGCGGGGCACCGCCCAACCTCAGACACTCTGTAGTGGGAGAAACACAGGTAAGTGACCACGATCATCTGACTGAAGATTTTCTGCGTTGGTCACTTACCTGGTTTAACAGTCCAGACCAAGAATGTCCCCCAGTGCTGCAGTCCCAGAGGTCATGATGGAAGCTGATCCTGGTCAGGGATCCAGAACAGACAGGAACAGACAGAACAGGCAGGATCCAGACTTCCAGGCATCCACAGGCTCCCAGGAGGGTTCAGAGTCTGACAGGGACCAGAAGCATGACCAGGTGGTCACGCACAGGAGCAGACAGGATCAGGTGCAGACAGGCAGGCTCAGTGGAAGAGGGTAGC
>NW_015151074.1:271531-273743 GCF_000732505.1 Cyprinodon variegatus | reverse complement strand
GTTAAAATTTTGTTAGGGAGGGAAAATGGAGGAGGGAGGGATTTAACGACCAACCCCTAGAATCATAGACAGGTTCAGATATTACAGGCTAACGATGGAACTAACGACCCATTCATCGGTTTCCATTGCATGTTTCCAAGCGATACAAGGCGTTGTCTATATAAGACTCAAACTCACTGCGGATCCAGACATTTGAATTGAGAAAGCTTCCTGGAGAGGTGGAGAAACGTCTTCAAATCTTGAAAACCAAGTCCAGTGGATATTTTTTGAATTTTTACGGGATAACATGTTTGATTTTCTCCTAACCGTTGTTGACAGATCGCTACGGGCGCAAACAAGGATTGTTCTGTAAACCCAGCAGCATGGCGGGGATGGAATGAGTGAAATGCAGTTCTGTCTGTAGAATTGTCAGACCGTAGTAGCCACGTTAGCTCAGCCATGTCTTTTTTCCAAATACGTCGTCGCCTTTTCTTTTTATGACTTTCAGCACAAATTGCACAAATTGCCAAGGCAGCGAGGTTCACTATAGTGAGCTTCATATTCCCCTTCGATTTGTTTGGCTTCTGGATAGACGAGTCATCGCAGCTCCATCTCACGAGCTGCGTGCAACGACTAAAATAATCGCACAGTGTACGCCCAGCTTTAGCTTAAACTGCACGCAGTAAACTGACCTCAATCTAGACTCTGCTCCTCTGAAAGGACACAACAGCATAAAGAGTTATTGACCTACATAGCAGCACTGCTCCCATATTCCTCCTTGTTTCTCTAACAGAGCAGAGGAAGGAAATGCGACATCAGGAGTGGAAAAGAGGGCAGGTCCTCCAGAGGCATGATGGGATTAGATGTACGGGCAGCCCTGGATGGAGAGGTTCAGGTGTAACAGCTCACCCCTGTGGGTAAAGAGATTACCAACAATGAGAATAATCAAAAGAAAAGTTTCTGCACTCCGCACACACCCTGAAACGTCTAGAAAGTCTTCAAACAAATTCCCAGAAAAGGTTTTTTATTATTTAAGTGTAGAGCTGGCGGCCGGCAGCACAGGTGCTGGCCCTGTGAACCCCGGCAGCTCCACTCCACTCTACAAACCTAATAACACACAGCGGAGGGATGACAGGCTTTTATATTAAAAGCCATATATTTTGATTAATTCTTCTCTTTGTGAATTGCTTCCTTGGAGAAGCAGACAGATGCAGAGGATGTCCCCTCAGAGCAGAACCACAGATCTCTTTCATATCACAGTGAAAACACTCCAGCCTGATGGATACAAGGATGACATAAAACGTAACACAAGTAGGTCAATTAATGATCACTTAAACTTTATTGGAAATAGACGACATCACAAGACAAGAAACTGAGAAGCGAAGTAGCAAAAAATTTACCCGCAGCTGGAGTCGATCGCCAGAGCAGGTCCCAGATAATGTTCCAGTGTTTAAGGTTTCCTTTAAGGGCTGTTCAAAGACTTCAAGAAAACAAAATGGCCTCTTGTGGTTGAAACGTTTTTGCTCTTTTTCTTCAGATTCAAAAGTTTGAGCTTGAGCCGTTCTGCACATCTAAGTTCAAATCCTGGTGAGTCTCCCTCCAACAATCAGGCATCATTTCTGCTGCTCTTAGCCCTGGAAGCCAAATCTCCTCCTGCCCCACCCCCACCTGTTTACAGCTGGTTTCTCTCTTTATATGTAAATAACTTTGACGTGTCCTTCACCAAGATCTTTGCTGTTAAAACTGCTTTGCAACTTTTGTTGACATGACTTAAAAAAAGAGAGATTTAAAGGTGATTTAGATCAAATATTCAGTGGATATGACTAAAAAAACAATAACAGAAGAAACGAAACAAATAAAAAAAATTAGAAATGCCACAAAACTAACTATAAACAAATAGAAAATATAAAAAAATACATGGAAAAAAACAAAGAACTGTAAGAAAATAACATAGAATGTCTAGAAATATCTACGAATGTCTTTAAATGTCTATAATGTCTATGATGTCATGTCTGAATCACACGGAAAGGAAGAAGGACTGAAGGTATGTAGTGATAAAAAATGACTTACTATAATTAATTAATTCATTATCTAAGAATTGGTCCTTTTAAAAGCTCTACAACATCTTAATGTAGGAATAAAATCCAATTAATACCCCTTTACATCTATTGATTTATGAGAGCAGAATTTCATTAATTATGTCCTCAGAGCTGCAAGGCCAATTCTATTCAGT
>NW_015151074.1:267337-271001 GCF_000732505.1 Cyprinodon variegatus | reverse complement strand
TTGAACTAACAGATTCTGCAGAGTGGGAGAATAGAGATAGAATGAAGCAGAATGATGAAAAAGGGGTCCCTATGTCCTCCAGCAGTAACTGGTCTGACAACAAATGGCCATAAAAGGTCTAACTGAGAGGAGAGTTCAGGATATAAAATAATGGTTCTCATAACAAGCTAGACTGTTTCTCAGGGATTATTTCACAACAATATGCGATATTTCCAACTGTCTGTCTTTGTTTGGGTAAAGATATGTGGAGACCTTCACAGCCTTCCTGCAGGGTTTTATTTAGCGAGAGACCAATGCTGTAGTTCAAGAACAGGGCAGAACATCAATTTGTGAGGGCTGTTGATTGTCGCTAGAGTTAGCCTCGCTAGAGGCTTAAATAATCTGACCCCAAAGGCTGGGACCTGGAGGCTTAAATAGCAGCAGGAACAGGTGGATCTAGTGAGAAATAATGAACGCAAATCAGAGCAAAGCAGTTGAGATCAACAAGGAGAAAACCCAGCCTTAAGGTGTCAAGATAATGAACCTTTGAAAGAGATTAGATCAGATTAGATCAGATTAGATTAGGTTAAAGGGAGATTTCAGCTGAGGGTTGGAGTTGCTGCTGCAGCAAGATCAGAGGAAATGGGATCTTGAAGGCAGATCTTTGTAATCCAACAAAAATCATCAGAGATGCAGAAAACAGGAGGAATCGGCTGAGCAGGGCTGGAAAACTTCAAATAAGCTGGTAGAGAGGAAACAGAACGAGATGCAGAGGTTGAGTCTTCGATGAAGGGTGACCGTCGTCCGTCTGGTGGTCTGGGAGGTTAGACAGGCGTGCAGATCGTCCCCCACACAGCTTCCTCTTCTGCTTTGTTTAAAAATGTCTTTTTTATTTTTATTTAGTTCCATTTTATACAAAGAGAACAGAAACTTGTCTTACTACAAAACTCAGTATGAAAATAAGCCTAATTTCATGAGTAATGCTGTCATCAAAACCTGGGAAACATGATCAGACGGTAACAGTTAAATCATGATAGGTTGGTGATTGTTCTATTCTATAATGATGTTCAAGTTCAGTTTATTCAATCTGTTTTTTATAAAAGCAAACTTCTAAAAGGGTTTAAAAATAAAAAAGCTGTAGTTTTCTTTCCAAACTTAATCTGATCTACAGGTTTATCATCTATACTATTAAGGTGTTAAGTAAAGGTGCATCTCGCTCTCCTGAGGACCGCTAATGTTCCCGTCCTGTCTTCTTCTCTTTATAGTTCTAGTTCATTAAATCATGAGGATACGTCTGATTTCCTGATACCAAAGGGTTTCATTTCTGCTGCTCTGCAGTTGGTTGAGTTATTTCCATCATCTGATCACCGCTGACATATAAGCAGAGATTTCTGTGCAGCAATATCTGCGTCTAAAGACGGTGAAGAAGCGCTTCTGCTTATTAAACGTCTGCAGCAGCTGATGCATCTTCTTCATGTCAGATGTTTTATGTTTTAACACACAGCACTGATATCCTGGAAGGAGAGAGTAACTGAAATAAATGTTCTGTAAAGCATCCATTTTATCTTTTGATAAAAGATATTAAATGCATTGCTAAAATAGGAGTAGTGTGTCGGTAGATATTTAAGGGAAATTATTATCTATCAAGAAATCTATGCAAAAATACTCAACCTTAAAGGGTTCAAGTTTATTTATTTATTTACCTGCTGTAATAATTTAAATGCAGGAAAATCAAAACTCCTGCTAAGAATTTAATTAAAGAGCCTGATAGCAAAAATAAAAATGATAATAGTGACTCATATCTTTTATTTCAATACAATAAAAACTCAATATAATTTAAGAAAGGTCTTATTTACGTTACTAAAAAATAGGAGTGGATTTTTTATAATTCTTAATATTAATATTTTCTGAAAACTTCTCTAAAGTTTCTAATTGCAGAGATATTAGTGAGGAAGAGCAAACTAAATGATCCCGTTCATGATCTTCATTAATGTTTAGCTTTCAGGAAAAAGGAGGAATTCCATCATTATAAGGTTATTGTACAATTTAATAAAACTAAACCTGAATGTTTTTTTTATTAATTTTACCCCACACTTCAGTGGAGGCATAACAAAAATACAGATTAATAATAATAATAATTTAAAAAAGGATAAAAATGATTATTTTTTTCCTGTACTTCTCCTGCTTCTCCTGCTTCTCCTGCTTCTCTCCCAGAAGGATGAGCTTTGGAGACGCCTGGTCTGCTGCAGAGGTAGGATCCCAGGCTGGAGGCGCTGGGATGGAGAGGAGCTGTGAGAAAAACACACAAGATCATCCAGAGGCGATTCAATTTGAAAGTAGAGCTGCAAGAAATTTCTGTACCAATGAGCACAAAGTATCTCATTTGGCGAAGAACAAGCACACAGGAGGGGGCGGGGTGGGTGGGGGGGGTTCAGGCAGCCGCTGACGAACTAAAAAAAAAGCCAGAAAAAAAATCCCTCTCCATTCCAACTTGCAAATAAAAAAGCAAAGCAATCAATCATGTCAGGAAGCCCTCATTCCTCGCTGCTCCTAGCAGGNGGGGGGGTGCAGGCAGCCGCTGACGAACTAAAAAAAAAGACAGAAAAAAAATCCCTCTCCATTCCAACTTGCAAATAAAAAAGCAAAGCAATCAATCATGTCAGGAAGCCCTCATTCCTCGCTGCTCCTAGCAGGCAGCGGCAGAATGAAACCGGACAAGACTAGAATATGCAAACTGGTCCTCTTCTGGGTGGGGGGGTGGGGGGGTCGGACAAGGAGATGGTGATGAAGAGGTTCAGAAAGATAAATGGTCGTTCCAGAGGCCAGCGCGGCTTTTTAAAAGTTTACCGTCAAAAACACTAATTAATCACTGCAGCTGAGGCTATTAATCATATATTAATGAGACGGCTTCTTTACTTTGGCCCCTCAGGAGCTGTGAGGCCCCTGGAAGCCAAACATCCAGGACTCAATCTGGTACTAATACATGCCTAACAGCGAACAGGTGAAGCTCAATCAGGGAGGAGAATCCAACCAAAGCTCAGGGATTGGCCGTTTCCATGGCAACCTCTGATCCACAAACAGAAGCTTCAAGACTTTTAGACATTTCATGTATTTACTGGATTCCATAATCAAAGAGAAACTGGTTAATCCTTTTCATATCAGATGTCTACATTTCCTCTAAAATACTAATCAGCTTCACATTTCCTTTATTAATACCAAGAACTAAAGTGATAAAGTATGCAAAAAAAAACAACCTGGCTCACTCTGGGCGGCACTCGCCGTGTCATGTTGAAAGCCAACCAGTTGGAATCTACCTCTGGGCACAGACTGACCTTTAAGACCAGGTTAATGACTCACATGTTCGAGATCATCCTAGGCCAGATTAACGTGGTCACTAACCTGTGTTTCCCTCCTGCAGAGGTTACTGCCTTAGACGCCCTATACGCCCCTGCAGATCCGACGTTTTTAAATAAACGCCTTTAAATTATCTGACTGTCCGTCTGCCTTGAATACTGGCTGATCTGTAGTGAGCCGTGACATGGAGGATATGCTAACACCACCTTTAAAGAGATTTACTAAACCTGAAACTGATTACAGACAGAGTCTGTGCATCAGAGATCTGATTGTTCCTTATGTTCCTAACAGAGCACTTCGCTCTCAATCTGCAGGTTTACTAGTGGTTCCT